>NC_088228.1:1421416-1601416 GCF_036934945.1 Oncorhynchus masou masou | reverse complement strand
GAATGAATAGAATAGAATGGGCCGTACTGAAGAGCTCAGTGACTTTCAACATGGTACCGTCATAGGATGCCACCTTTTCAACAAGTCAGTTAGTCAACATTTCTGTCCTTCTAGATCTGCCCCGGTCAACTGTAAGTGCTGTTATTGTGAAGTGGATACGTCTAGGAGCAACAACGGCTCAGCCACGAAGTGGTAGGCCACAACAACTCCGCCACGAAGTGGGAGGCCACACAACCTCACAGATCGGGACCGCTGAGTTCTGAACCGTGTAAAAAATAGTCTGTCCTCGTTTCCAACCTGCCTCTGGAAGCAACGTCAGCACAAGAACTGTTCGTCGAGAGCTTCATGAAAAGGGTTTCCATGGCCGAGCAGCCGCACACAAGCCTAAGATCACCTAAGATCACCATGCGCAATGCTAAGTGTCTGCTGGAGTAAATCTCGCCGCCATTGGACTCTGGAGCAGTGGAACCGCATTCTCTGGAGTGATGAATCACGTTTCTGGCAGTCCGACGGACAAATCTGGGTTTGGAGGATGCCAGCAGAACGCTACCTGCCCCAATGCCAACTGTAAAGTTTGGCGGAGGAAGAATAATGGTCTGGGGCTGTTTTTAATGGTTTGGGCTCTTTAGTTCCAGTGAAGGTAAATCTTAACGCTACAGCATACAATGACATTCTATACGATTCTGTGCTTCCTACTTTGTGGCAACAGTTTGGGGAAGGCCCTTTCCTGTTTCAGAATGACAATACCCCCGTGCAAAAAGTGAGGTCCATACAGAAATGGTTTGTCGAGATTAGTGTGGAAGAACTTGAATGGCCTGCACAGAGCCCTGACTCAACCCCATCAAAGACCTTTGGGATTAGTTAGAATGCTGACTGCAAGCCAGGCCTAGTCGCCCAGCATCAGTACCTCAATGGAAGCAAGTTCCCGAAGCAATATTCCAACATCTAGTGGAACGTCTTCCCAGAAGAGTGGAGGCTGTTATAGCAGCAATGTTCCAACATCTAGTGGAACGTCTTCCCAGAAGAGTGGAGGCTGTTATAGCAGCAATGTTCCAACATCTAGTGGAAAGCCTTCCCAGAAGAGTGGAGGCTGTTATTGCAGCAATGTTCCAACATCTAGTGGAAAGCCTTCCCAGAAGAGTGGAGGCTGTTATAGCAGCAAAGGAGAGAACAAGTCCATATTAATGCCCATGATTTTTTAATTAGATGTTGGAGGAGCAGGAGTCCACATACTTTTGGTCATTGGATCATTCAGAGATCCTCACTGAACTTCTGGAGAGAGTTTGCTGCACTGAAAGTAAAGGGGCTGAATAATTTTGCACGCCCAATTTTTCAGTTTTTGATTATGTTAAAAAAGTTTGAAATATCCAATAAATGTCATTCCACTTCATGATTGTGTCCCACTTGTTGTTGATTCTTCACAAAAAAATACAGTTTTATATCTTTATGTTTGAAGCCTGAAATGTGGCAAAAGGTCGCAAAGTTCAAGGGGTCCGAATACTTTCGCAAGGCACTGTATTTATGACCACAGTAAGCCACCATTTTCCAACATCTAACTTTCCATGATGCTCCCCTGCAGGTGATGAGTTCAACCAATGGGGAGCTGAATACAGACGATCCGACTGCGGGCCACTCCAACGCCCCCATCACCGCCCCGGCCGAGGTGGAGGTGGCCGACGACACAAAGTAAGATGGACGCCCCCCGCCCTCCTCCCCTCGTCCCTCCTTCCTTCCTCTGTCCCTCCGTCCTTCCTCCTTCCCCTCCGTCCTTCCTCTGTCCCTCCTTCCTTCCTCTGTTCCTCTGTCTCTCCGTCCTTCCTCCTTCCCCTCCGTCCTTCCTCTGTCCCTCCTTCCTCCCTCTGTTCCTCTGTCCCTCTGTCCCTCCGTCCTTCCTCTGTCCCTCCTTCCTCCCTCTGTTCCTCTGTCCCTCTGTCCCTCCGTCCTTCCTCTGTCCCTCCTTCCTTCCTCTGTTCCTCTGTCTCTCCGTCCTTCCTCCTTCCCCTCCGTCCTTCCTCTGTCCCTCCTTCCTTCCTCTGTCCCTCCGTCCTTCCTCTGTCCCTCCGTCCTTCCTCTGTCCCTCCTTCCTTCCTCTGTCCCTCCTTCCTTCCTCTGTCCCTCCTTCCTTCCTCTGTCCCTCCGTCCTTCCTCTGTCCCTCCGTCCTTCCTCTGTCCCTCCTTCCTTCCTCTGTCCCTCCGTCCTTCCTCTGTCCCTCCGTCCTTCCTCTGTCCCTCCGTCCTTCCTCTGTCCCTCCGTCTTTCCTCTGTCCCTCCTTCCTTCCTCTGTCCCTCCTTCCTTCCTCTGTCCCCCCCCCTTCCTCCATCCCACCGTTCTCCTTCCTCCGTCCCCCATGCCCTCTTCCCCAACACTCACTGCTCGATGAATGAAGATGAAAATAAGCCCGAAGTACTTTTCAGACGGTGCTAATTGATATGTCCAGCTCGCCCGAAAGACCAGTGAGAGGAACAGCTTGTTGACCTGAATGTTACCGGGTCTTCTAGGCCAGCTGGCCAACATGTTCATCCTCTGGCTAAGAGCCATGTGTCCGGAATGTCGATGAATAAACACTGCAAAAAGCACATACTAGGATCTGAGCCAGGTTGACTATCTTGTTTGGCATGAAAATGTATATAATTATACGCCGTCCTGATATTGAGTTGCACCTCTTTTTGCCCTCAGAACAGCCTCAATTCATCGGGGTATGGACTCTACAAGGTGTTGAAAGGGTTGCACAGGGATGCTGGCCCATGTTGACTCTACAAGGTGTTGAAAGCGGTCCACAGGGATGCTGGCCCATGTTGACTCTACAAGGTGTTGAAAGGGTTCCACAGGGATGCTGGCCCATGTTGACTCTACAAGGTGTTGAAAGCGTTCCACAGGGGTGCTGGCCCCATGTTGACTCTACAAGGTGTTGAAAGCGTTCCACAGGGATGCTGGCCCATGTTGACTCTACAAGGTGTTGAAAGTGTACCACAGGGATGCTGGCCCATGTTGACTCCAATTATTCCCACAGTTGTCAAGTTGGCTGGATGTCCTTTTGGGTGGTGGACCATTCTTGGTATACGGGAAACTGTTGAGCGTGAAAAACCCAGCAGTGTTGCAGTTCTTGACTCAAACCGGTGCGCCTGGTACATACTACCATACCCCCTTCTAATGCATTTCAATATTTTGTCTTGTCCATTCACCCTCTGAATGGCACACACACACAATCCATGTCTCAAGGCTTAGGATTCATCCTTTAACCTGTCTTCTCCCCCTCATCTTCACTGATTGAAGTGGATGGAACAAGTGACATCGATAAGGGGTCTCATCTTTCATCGGTATTTGCCTGGTCATGGAAAGAGCAGGTGTTCTTATTGTTTTGTATAGTCAGTGTCTGAGAACAATAAAGAATTGAATCCTATTGTTAATTTGTGTTCTGTTTCAGGTGCTGCTGTTTCTTTAAGAGGAGGACGAGGCAAGGCCTCCAGAGACACTAGTGAAGAGGAGAGGCCTCCAGGCGACACTAGTGAAGGGGAGAGGCCTCCAGAGACACTAGTGAAGAGGAGAGGACTCCAGCGTCACTAGTGAAGGGGAGAGGCCTCCAGGCGACACTAGTGAAGGGGAGAGGCCTCCAGAGACACTAGTGAAGAGGAGAGGACTCCAGCGTCTCTAGTGAAGGGGAGAGGCCTCCAGGCGACACTAGTGAAGGGGGGAGAGGCCTCCAGGCGACACTAGTGAAGAGGAGAGGCCTCCAGGCGACACTAGTGAAGAGGAGAGGCCTCCAGGTGACACTAGTGAAGAGGAGAGGCCTCCAGATGAAGAGGAGAGGCCTCCAGGTGACACTAGTGAATAGGACAGGCCTCCGGCGACACTAGTGAAGGAGAGAGGCCTCCAGGTGACACTAGTGAAGGGGAGAGGCCTCCGGCGACACTAGTGAAGGGGAGAGGCCTCCAGGTGACACTAGTGAAGGGGGGAGAGGCCTCAAGGCGACACTAGTGAAGGGGAGAGGCTTCAAGGCGACACTAGTGAAGGGGAGAGGCTTCAAGGTGACACTAGTGAAGGGGAGAGGCTTCAAGGCGACACTAGTGAAGAGGAGAGGCCTCAAGGCGACACTAGTGAAGGGGAGAGGCTTCAAGGCGACACTAGTGAAGGGGAGAGGCTTCAAGGCGACACTAGTGAAGGGGAGAGGCCTCAAGGCGATACTAGTGAAGGGGAGAGGCCTCAAGGCGACACTAGTGAAGGGGAGAGGCTTCAAGGCGACACTAGTGAAGGGGAGAGGCCTCAAGGCGACACTAGTGAAGGGGAGAGGCTTCAAGGCGACACTAGTGAAGGGAGAGGCCTCAAGGCGACACTAGTGAAGGGGAGAGGCCTCAAGGCGACACTAGTGAAGGGGAGAGAGGCTTCAAGGCGACACTAGTGAAGGGGAGAGAGGCCTCCAGGCGACACTAGTGAAGGGGAGAGGCCTCAAGGCGACACTAGTGAAGGGGAGAGGCTTCAAGGCGACACTAGTGAAGGGGAGAGGCCTCAAGGCGACACTAGTGAAGGGGGGAGAGGCCTCAAGGCGACACTAGTGAAGGGGAGAGGCTTCAAGGCGACACTAGTGAAGGGGAGAGGCTTCAAGGCGACACTAGTGAAGGGCAGAGGCTTCAAGGCGACACTAGTGAAGGGGAGAGGCCTCAAGGCGACACTAGTGAAGGGGAGAGGCTTCAAGGCGACATTAGTGAAGGGGAGAGGCCTCCAGAGACACTAGTGAAGGGGAGAGGCCTCAAGGCGGACACTAGTGAAGGGGAGAGGCCTCAAGGCGACACTAGTGAAGGGGAGAGGCCTCCAGCGACACTAGTGAAGGGGGAGAGGCCTCAACACTAGTGAAGGGGAGAGGCCTCAACACTAGTGAAGGGAGAGGCCTCAAGGTGACACTAGTGAAGGAGAGGCCTCAAGAGACACTGAGGAAGGCCTCCGGAGACACTGGTGAAGGGGAGAGGCCTCCGGAGACACTAGTGAAGGGGAGAGGCCTCCGGCGACACTAGTGAAGGGGAGAGGCCTCAAGGCGACACTAGTGAAGGGGAGAGGCCTCAAGGCGACACTAGTGAAGGGGAGAGGCCTCCAGAGACACTGGTGAAGGGGAGAGGCCTCCGGAGACACTGGTGAAGGGGAGAGGCCTCAAGGCGACACTAGTGAAGGGGGAGAGGCTTCAAGGCGACACTAGTGAAGGGGGGAGAGGCCTCCAGGCGACACTAGTGAAGGGGGAGAGGCCTCAAGGCGACACTAGTGAAGGGGAGAGGCCTCAAGGCGACACTAGTGAAGGGGAGAGGCCTCAAGGCGACACTAGTGAAGGTTAGAGAGGCCTCCAGGCGACACTAGTGAAGGGGAGAGGCCTCAAGGCGACACTAGTGAAGGGGAGAGGCCTCAAGGCGACACTAGTGAAGGGGAGAGGCCTCAAGGCGACACTAGTGAAGGGGAGAGAGGCCTCAAGGCGACACTAGTGAAGGGGAGAGAGGCCTCCAGGCGACACTAGTGAAGGGGAGAGGAACAGCAAAGGGAACAGCACAGACTGACTAATGGGAAGAAAGCAGTGCTGAAATTGAGCTGTGTGCTCTACACCCTGCTATCTCTCTCTTTGTACAGTTAGAGCGCTCCCTGTTGACCCTCCCGCAGTACTACAACACAGACTAATGCCTGCTGTGATGACCTGCCTTGTGCAGACAGACAGGCAGGCAGGAACCAACGGACCAGAACCATGATTGTCTGTGTGCTTGGAGCTGAGAAGAGGAGCAGAAGGAATTCATGTTTATTTTTCTATACTGGATGGATGGATGGCATGGCGGAAAGATAACCCTCATAACGGACTGATGAATGAAAAAATGGACGGATGGATGGATGGATGGATGGGTGGATGGATGGGTGGATGGATGGGTGGGTGGATGAATATATGGATGGATGAATATATGGATGGGATGGATGAATATATGGATGGATGGATTAATATATGGATGGATGGATGAATATATGGATGGATGAATATATGGATGGATGGATGAATATATGGATGGGATGGATGAATATATGGATGGATGGATGAATATATGGATGGATGGATTAATATATGGATGGATGAATATACGGATGGGATGGATGAATATATGGATGAATATATGGATGGTTGAATATATGGATGGATGGATTAATATATGGATGGATGAATATATGGATGGGATGGATGAATATATGGATGAATATATGGATGGATGAATAGATGTATGGATGGATGAATATATGGATGGGATGGATGAATATATGGATGGATGGATGAATATATGGATGGATGGATGGATGAATATATGGATGGATGGATGAATATATGGATGGATGGATGGATGAATATGTGGATGGATGGATGGATGAATATATGGATGGATGGATGAATATATGGATGGATGAATATATGGATGGATGGATGAATATGTGGATGGATGGATGGATGAATATATGGATGGATGGATGAATATATGGATGGATGAATATATGGATGTATGGATGGATGGATGTATGGATGGATGAATATATGGATGGATGGATGGATGGATGAATATATGGATGGATGGATGGAGCCAGAAAAGACCTGCGAGATTATTGAAGGACAGAAAGATGGAAACTGTGTTCCATATGAACGTTCTGAACTGGAGGACAGAAACAGACCACTGTAACACATGAAGAGTGATACATGCTCCATTTACCAAGTCGTTTCTGATCACAGCTCCAGTGTAACAGAAATGCGTGTGCACCAGAAACATTACCATGAATACTGCTTCCTTCCTTCTTGTATTTTAAAATGACGTTTTGAAACCCTCCGAGTTGTTGAACACTGGAACTTCATTAGAGCATCTTCTGGAAACAGATCTTTTTTTCTTTATTTCATTCTGTTTTCTCTTATTTCCTGTGGGTGGATGGATGTGGATGGGTGGATGGATGGACATGGATGGGTGGATGGATGGACATGGATGGGTGGATGGATGGACATGGATGGGTGGATGGATGGACATGGATGGGTGGATGGATGGACATGGATGGGTGGATGGATGGACATGGATGGGTGGATGGGGATGGGTGGATGGACATGGATGGGGATGGATGGACATGGATGGGGATGGGTGGATGGATGGACATGGATGGGCATGGATGGACATGGATGGGGATGGGTGGATGGATGGACATGGATGGGGATGGGTGGATGGATGGACATGGATGGGCATGGGTGGATGTGGATGGATGGCTGGATGAATGAATGGGGATGGATGGATGGACATGGATGGGCATGGATGGGCATGGGTGGGCATGGGTGGATGGATGGACATGGATGGGCATGGGTGGATGAGTGGACATGGATGGGCATGGGTGGATGAGTGGACATGGATGGGCGTGGGTGGATGAGTGGACAGTGGCTGCTCTCAGGTAGTGTGGCGGGCGGGAGAGATAGCAGGATGAAGATAAACAAATATTTAATCTCTTTAAAATTGCACTTTAGAGGGGGAAAAGTACATGGAATTCTGGGATTAAAGTTTAACATCGACAAACAGAAATAAAGGCAGATGTAGGATCATTTCTACACCCGGCAGATGTAGGATCGTTTCTACACCCGGCAGATGTAGGATCGTTTCTACACCCGGCCGATGTAGGATCGTTTCTACACCCGGCAGATGTAGGATCGTTTCTACACCCGGCCGATGTAGGATCGTTTCTACACCCGGCCGATGTAGGATCGTTTCTACACCCGGCCGATGTAGGATCGTTTCTACACCCGGCAGATGTAGGATCGTTTCTACACCCGGCAGATGTAGGATCGTTTCTACACCCGGCAGATGTAGGATCGTTTCTACACCCGGCAGATGTAGGATCGTTTCTACACCCGGCAGATGTAGGATCGTTTCTACACCCGGCAGATGTCTGAAAGCAGTGAACCAGTACGGTTGTATAACTACAGGTAGCCTCAATAAAACCTGTGTGACCCAAATGGCACCCTACTGCCAATATTTTGCACTAATGACCTAAATCATACAGGTCCTGGTCAAAAGTAGTTCACTAAAAGGTAAATGGGTGCTGTTTGGGACAAGCCCCAAGTGTCAATGGGTTTTAATGTTGCTGGTCCAAGTCAGTCACTTGGAAGTCATCATTTGTGCCATTTTTTTTTTAATGATTGTCTCATTTTGAAATGTGAAACATGTTTTAGGCTTGCATATCTTTTTGTAAATGTTCTTTAATTGATGAGCATTCTCAACCTGTTAAAATCTCTGGTAACTCACAGACATAAAATGTGTATTTTTAACTTATTTTAAATGTATAGTGGAAAGAAACTGTTACAGTAGGGTTCCATTTGTGACACGGTCATCATCGTGTCACAACGGCTAACATTACCTGTCATAACCTGTTGTCAAATCAAATTTGATTGGTCACATACTCATGGTTAGCAGTTGTTAATTTGAGTGTAGCGAAATGCTTTGTGCTTCTGGTTCTGACAATGCAGTAATATCTAACAAGTCATCTAACAAATTCACAACAACTACCGTATACACACAAATCTAAAGGGGTGAATGAGAATATATACATATAAGTGGATGGATGGATGGATATGGATGAGCGATGGCAAAGGTGCAATAGATGGTATAAAATACAGTATATACATGTGATATGAGTTATATAAGATATGTAAACATTATTAAAGTGGCATTATTTAAAGTGACTAGTGATCCATTTATTAAAAGTGGCCAGTGATCAGGTCTCAATGTTGGCAGCAGCCTCTCTGAGTTACTGGTGGCTGTTTAACAGTCTGATGGCCTTGAGATAGAAGCTGTTCTTCAGTCTCTCGGTCTCTGCTTTGATGCACCTGTACTGACCTCGCCTTCTGGATGATATGGGGGTGAACAGGCAGTGGCTCGGGTGGGTGTTGTCCTTGATGATCTTTTAATATGGTCATTACACTGTCATGCATTTTATGGCTGGCTATGATGTGTTAACCCACATTTATTCAACAACAACAAAAATTCCGGACCAAGAAGTTTATTTTCGTTTGAACGTTTGTTTGTTAACCCTTTTGTTTTGAGTTCTTTATACATGTTTTAAATCTTTTAACTTTTAAATACACTCTATGACGTTGTCATGAAACATTAAGAACATCCCGAGTCACTTCACTTGGACGAAGGAAATCACACATTATGACACTTTCAAGAAGCATTATGACATCATAATCATGTAAACCAGATAGGCCTATCACGTACATGCCCTTAAATCAGTCATCTGTCAAAAAGGTGTCTGGTCCTGCTCCTGAAATCTACTCCTGCATTCATCCCAGTCATCAGAAACAGAGCATTGGGGTAGGTGCATGTCTGACATCAATGCGTGTGCGATTATAATGATAATGTAAAACGATTATAACATAAACATGCTGAGATGTAGGTGATGGTGAACCAGCCTGGCAGGGGCAACGCCAGTCCTCAGGCCTGATTTGGTGTCACGCCTTTTCTCCATCCCAAGCAAACACAGCTGATTAATCAATTTGCATGTCCTTGCTTGATATGGTCATGGGCATGGATGTGCTGGGGCGGGGCCTTGCTGGGGCGGGGCCTTGCTGAGGCGGGGCCTTGCTGGGTTCTGGGGCCTTGCTGGAGCGGGGCCTTGCTGGGGCTGGAGCCTTGCTGGGGCCTTGCTGGGGCTGGGGCCTTGCTGGGTTCTGGGGCCTTGCTGGAGCGGGGCCTTGCTGGGGCTGGGGCCTTGCTGGGTTCTGGGGCCTTGCTGGAGCGGGGCCTTGCTGGGGCTGGAGCCTTGCTGGGGCTGGGGCCTTGCTGGGTTCTGGGGCCTTGCTGGAGCGGGGCCTTGCTGGGGCTGGACCCTTGCTGGGGCCTTGCTGGGGCTGGGGCCTTGCTGGGTTCTGGGGCCTTGCTGTAGCCTTGCTGGGGCTGGGGCTGGGGCCTTGCTGGGGCTGGAGCCTTGCTGGGGCTGGGGCTGGAGCCTTGCTGGGGCCTTGCTGGGTTCTGGGGCCTTGCTGTAGCCTTGCTGGGGCTGGGGCCTTGCTGGGGCTGGGGCCTTGCTGGGGCTGGGGCCTTGCTGGGGCTGGGGCCTTGTTGGGGCCGGGGCCTTGCTGGGTTCTGGAGCCTTGCTGTGGCGGGGCCTTGCTGGGGCTGGAGCCTTGCTGGGGCTGGGGCCTTGCTGGGTTCTGGGGCCTTGCTGGGTTCTGGGGCCTTGCTGGAGCTGGGGCCTTGCTGCGGCCGGGGCCTTGCTCGGTACCCCATGGGCTGAGCTAGCAGGCACTATTGCTCCTAAAAAACCCAAAGTTAAACGTAGGTAGCGTTCGCCACTTGGGCTAGTAGCCTAGCTGGTTAGCACAAAGTTAGCCAAAGGAAGCTAGCACTATGTTGGTCTTGCGACGAAGAAAAGCGTGGCTCTCAACCGATAAGCAGTGAAGCTAGGACAGCCGGTGTAGTCGACGCAGCACGGTAGTGCTGCTCAGTCAAACGACCTGTCCTGATTTGTCATAGACACTTGCTAAAAAAAAACTTTAATGAGCAAGTCTTCCTTCATGAACTGGCCTCTGTACAATGGTATAGAATCAGCTTGATCACCTCTGTCGAAGACGCTTGGACCTTATTTTTTGATATTTTCAGTGGTATTGTCAACAAACGCCCCCATAAAGAAAATGTGAATTCAAAACTGGTTCAGCCCCTGGTTCGACCGTGATCTGGCAGAGTCCACCTCAAAAATTGCATTTGGTGACAGGCTCGGCAAACGCATACTCAGGCTAACTGGCTATTGTTCAGGCAAATGAGAAATACGTGCACTCAGGCTATCCGGAAGGCCAAAGTTAGTTACTTTAAGGAGCAGTTCTCTCTCTGTGGGTCTAACCCCAAGAAGTTCTGGAAAACGGTTAAAGACCTGGAGAATAAACCCTCCACCTCACAGCTGCCCATGTCCCTTAATGTTGATGATGTGGTTGTTACTGACAAGCAGCACATGGCTGAGCTCTTCATTCACCACTTCATTAAGTCAGGATACCTATTTGACTCAGCCATGCCTCCTTGCCCGTCCAACATTCCCTCATCTCCCACCCCTTCTAATGTGACTATCCCAGATGCTCCTCCCTCTTTTCCCCCCTGCCCTGCTACAAAGTTTCTTCCTGCAGGCGGTCACTGAGTCTTAGGTGCTAAAGGAGCTCCTTAAACTGGGTCAGATGGTTTAGACCCTTTCTTCTTTAAGGTTGTTGCCCCAATCATCGCCAAGCCTATCGCTGACCTTTTTAACCTCTCCTTTCTGACCTTTTAGTCTCTCCTTTCTGGGGAGGTTCCCATTGCTTGGAAGGCAGCCATAGTTCATCCTTTATTTAAAGGAGGAGATCAAGCTGATCCTAACTGTTATAGGCCTATTTCTATTTTGCCGTGTTTATCAAAAGTGTTGGAAAAACTTGTCAATAGTCAACTGACTGGCTTTGTTGATGTTCGTTTTCTCTGATATGCAATCAGGTTTTCCGCTCAGGTTATGGATGTGTCACTGCAACGTTAAAGGTCCTCAATGATGTCACCATTGCCCTTGATTCTAAGCAATGTTGTGCTGCTATTTTTATTGACTTGGCCAAAGCTTTTGATACGGAAGACCATTCCATTCCTGTGGGCCGGCTAAGGAGTATTGGTGTCTCTGAGGGGTCTTTGGCCTGGTTTGCTAACTACCTCAGAGAGTGCAGTGTATAAAGTCAGAACATATGCTGCCTCAAACACTGCCTGTCACCAGGGGAGTACCCCAAGGCTCGATCCTAAGCCCCATGCTTTTCTCAATTTACATCAACAACATAGCTCAGGCAGTAGGAAGCTCTCTCATCCATTTATATGCAGATGATAGTCTTATTCTCAGCTGGCTCCTCCCTGGAGTTTGTGTTAAATGCTCTACAACAAAGCTTTCTTTGTGTCCAACAAGCTTTCTCTGCCCTTAACGTTGTTGTGAACACCTCCAAAACAAAGGTCATGTGGTTTGGTAAGAAGAATGCCTCTCTCCCCACAGGTGTGATGACTACCTCTGAGGGTTTAGAGCTTGAGGTAGTCACCTCATACAAGTACTTGGGAGTATTGCTAGACAGTACACTGTCCTTCTCTCAGCACATATCAAAGCTGCAGGCTAAAGTTAAATCTAGACTTGGTTTCCTCTATCGTAATCGCTCCTCTTTCACCACAGCTGCCAAACTAACCCTGATTCAGATGACCATCCTACCCACGCTAGATTACGGAGACATAATTTATAGATCGACAGGTAAGGGTGCTCTCGAGCGGCTAGATGTTCTTTACCATTCGGCCATCAGATTTGTCACCAATTCTCCTTATAGGACACATCACTGTACTCTATACTCCTCTGTAAACTGGTCATCTCTGTATACCCGTCGCAAGACCCACTGGTTGATGCTTATTTATAAAACCCTCTTAGGCCTCACTCCACCCATCTGAGATATCTACTGCAGCCCTCAACCTCTACATACAACACCCATTCTGCCAGTCACACACTGTTAAAGGTCCCCAAAGCACACACATCCCTGGGTCGCTCCTCTTTTCAGTTCGTTGCAGCTAGCGACTGGAACGAGCTGCAACAAACACTCAAACTGGACAGTTTTATCTCCATCTCTTCATTAAAAGACTCAATCATGGACACTATTACTGACAGTTGTGGCTGCTTTGCGTGATGTGTTGTTGTCTCTACCTTGCACTCTGTGCTGTTGTCTGTGCCTAATGTTTGTAGCATGTGTTGTGCTGCTACCATGTTGTGCTGCTACCATGTTGTTGTCATGTTGTGTTGCTACCATGCTGTGTTGCTACCATGTTGTGCTGCTACCATGTTATGTTGTTATGTATTGCTACGTTGTTGTCTTAGGTCTCTCTTTATGTAGTGTTGTCTCTCTTGTCATGATCTGTGTTTTGTTCTATATTTATGTGTGTTTTGTCCTATATTTATGTGTGTTTTGTCCTATATTTATGTGTGTTTTGTCCTATATTTGTCCTATACAGTCAAAAGCCTTGCACCTGAAGGCTCAGCAGCTAGCCGTGTGACACAGTCAAACGCCTTGCACCTGAAGGCTCAGCAACTAGCCGTGTGACACAGTCAAAAGCCTTGCACCTGAAGGCTCAGCAGCTAGCCGTGTGACACAGTAAAAGCCTTGCACCTGAAGGCTCAGCAGCTAGCCGTGTGACACAGTCAAAAGCCTTGCACCTGAAGGCTCAGTAACTAGCCGCGTGACACAGTCAAAAGCCTTGCACCTGAAGGCTCAGCAGCTAGCCGTGTGACACAGTAAAAGCCTTGCACCTGAAGGCTCAGCAACTAGCCGCGTGACACAGTCAAAAGCCTTGCACCTGAAGGCTCAGCAGCTAGCCGTGTGACACAGTCAAAAGCCTTGCACCTGAAGGCTCAGCAGCTAGCCGTGTGACACAGTCAAAAGCCTTGCACCTGAAGCCTCAGCAGCTAGCCGTGTGACACAGTAAAAGCCTTGCACCTGAAGGCTCAGCAGCTAGCCGTGTGACACAGTAAAAGCCTTGCACCTGAAGGCTCAGCAGCTAGCCGTGTGACACAGTAAAAGCCTTGCACCTGAAGGCTCAGCAGCTAGCCGTGTGACACAGTCAAAAGCCTTGCACCTGAAGGCTCAGTAACTAGCCGCGTGACACAGTCAAAAGCCTTGCACCTGAAGGCTCAGCAGCTAGCCGTGTGACACAGTCAAAAGCCTTGCACCTGAAGGCTCAGTAACTAGCCGTGTGACACAGTAAAAGCCTTGCACCTGAAGGCTCAGCAGCTAGCCGTGTGACACAGTCAAAAGCCTTGCACCTGAAGGCTCAGTAACTAGCCGCGTGACACAGTCAAAAGCCTTGCACCTGAAGGCTCAGCAGCTAGCCGTGTGACACAGTCAAAAGCCTTGCACCTGAAGGCTCAGTAACTAGCCGTGTGACACAGTCAAAAGCCTTGCACCTGAAGGCTCAGCAGCTAGCCGTGTGACACAGTCAAAAGCCTTGCACCTGAAGGCTCAGTAACTAGCCGCGTGACACAGTCAAAAGCCTTGCACCTGAAGGCTCAGCAGCTAGCCGTGTGACACAGTCAAAAGCCTTGCACCTGAAGGCTCAGTAACTAGCCGTGTGACACAGTCAAAAGCCTTGCACCTGAAGGCTCAGCAGCTAGCCGTGTGACACAGTCAAAAGCCTTGCACCTGAAGGCTCAGTAACTAGCCGTGTGACACAGTCAAAAGCCTTGCCCCTGAAGGTTCAGTAACTAGCCGTGTGACACAGTAAAAGCCTTGCACCTGAAGGCTCAGCAGCTAGCCGTGTGACACAGTCAAAAGCCTTGCACCTGAAGGCTCAGTAACTAGCCGTGTGACACAGTCAAAAGCCTTGCACCTGAAGGCTCAGCAGCTAGCCGTGTGACACAGTCAAAAGCCTTGCACCTGAAGGCTCAGTAACTAGCCGTGTGACACAGTCAAAAGCCTTGCCCCTGAAGGTTCAGTAACTAGCCGTGTGACACAGTCAAAAGCCTTGCACCTGAAGGCTCAGCAGCTAGCCGTGTGACACTACCACAGTAAACAAATGCAAGAAAATCTGCAAAGCAAAGCTTTTTTCTCCCCAATTTTGTCATATTGATAGTTTGTCTAATCCCATCGCTGCAACTCCCGTACGGACTGAGGAGAGGTAAAGGTCGAGAGCCATGCGTCCTCCGAAACACAACCCCGCCAAGCCGCACTGCTTCTTGACACAATGCCCACTTAACCCGGAAGCCAGCCAATATGTCGGAGGAAACGTCGTACGCCTGGCGACCGTGCTAGAGGGCGATGAGACAAGGACATCCCAGCCGACCAAACCCTCCTCTAACCCGGACGATGCTGGGCCAATTGTGTGTCGGCTCATGGGTCTGCCGGTCACGGCTGGCTGCGACACGGCCTGGTTTCGAACCAGAATCTGTAGTAACACAGCTAGCACTGCGCAGTGCCTTAGACCGCCGTGCCACTCCTGAGGCCTGGCAAAGCTAAACTTCACCCAACTTCTCCCATAGGCAAAGCAACTCAAAAGAGTGATATTAAATTAACAGATTTTATCTGAATATGCTAATTGTCCTCACGGCTTCCCACTGCACTTATTTTCCTGACACCACACTCCGAGGGCCCTCACCTCCTCCCTGTAGGCGGGCTCGTCGTTGTTGGTAATCAAGCCTACCACTGTTGTGTCGTCTGCAAACTTGACGATTTGAGTTGGAGGCGTACATTGCCACACAGTCATGGGTGAACAGGGAGTACAGGAGAGTGCTGAGAACGCACCCTTGTGGGGCCCCAGTGTTGAGGATCAGCGGGGTGGAGATGTTTCCTACCTTCACCACCTGGGGGTGGACCTCACTTTATATGCTCAGAAAGATAAATATGTATGTGTTCAACTACAAAGCCCTTTAGGTAAACTCCCTCTTAACCTCTGTATTCTGGTCTCCTTCCCCACCAGCAGGTAAACTCCCTCTGTAGTCTGGACTCCTTCACCACCAGCAGGTAAACTCCCTCTGTAGTCTTGTCTCCTTCCCCACCAGCAGGTAAACTCCCTCTGTAGTCTGGTCTCCTTCACCAGCAGCAGGTAAACTCCCTCTTTAGCCTCTGTAGTCTGGTCTCCTTCCCCACCAGCAGGTAAACTCCCTCTTTACCCCTGTAGTCTGGTCTCCTTCACCCCCAGCAGGTAAACTCCCTCTGTAGTCTGGTCTCCTTCCCCACCAGCAGGTAAACTCCCTCTTTACCCCTGTAGTCTGGTCTCCTTCACCAGCAGCAGGTAAACTCCCTCTGTAGTCTGGTCTCCTTCCCCACCAGCAGGTAAACTCCCTCTTTACCTCTGTAGTCTGGTCTCCTTCACCAGCAGCAGTTACCAGACCCGGTCTGCTAGGTGGTTGCTATGTTACCATACCCGGTCTGCTAAGTGGTTGCTATGTTACCATACCCGGTCTGCTAGGTGGTTGATATGTTACCATACCCGGTCTGCTAGATGGTTGCTATGTGAGAGAGAGAGGGAGGAAGAGGGTGAGCTTGAGTCAGTTAAAAATGGCAGAAGAAAGGAAGATGTTTGTTAAAGAAGAACGGTATAAAGTTTAAACAGACTGAGCTGAAGACAGGAGGAGAAATGGAAGTGAAGGAGGGTGAAGTATCAGCAGCTCGGGTCAGGATAAAGATGAGTCTGTGACACGGTAGGAGTGAAGTTTTGGGGAGAAGTGGACCCTTGCCTTTTGGCTGATTCAGGGTGGGCGAAAACAGTTGGGGGCTGTGGAATCAGTGAAGGTAACCAGAAGAGGTCTTGTGATAATAGTTTGTGTTTCTGCTGGTCAGAGGGAGCAGGCACTCCACGTTTGCAAACTGGAATCCACACATCCTGAGGCTGCATTCATTGTTGCTGGGGGTTTTAACAAGGCTAATCTGAAAACAAGACACCCTAAAATGTATCAGCATATCGATTGCGCCACCAGGGCTGGCAAAACCTTGGATCACTGTTATTCTAACTTCCGCGACGCATATAAGGCCCTGCCCCGCCCCCTTTCGGAAAAGCTGACCACGACTCCATTTTGCTGATACCTGCCTACAGACAAAAACTAAAACAAGAACCTCCCACGCTGAGGTCTGTCCAACGCTGGTCCGACCAAGCTGACTCCACACTCCAAGACTGCTTCCATCACGTGGACTGGGACATGTTTCGTATTGCGTCAGATAACAACATTGACGAATACGCTGATTCGGTCCCATAGCAACGATTAAAACATTCCCTAACCAGAAACCGTGGATTGATGGCAGCATTCGCGTGAAACTGAAAGCGCGAACCACTGCTTTTAATCAGAGCAAGGTGACTGGTAACATGACCGAATACAAACAGTGCAGCTATTCCCTCCGTAAGGCTATCAAACAAGCTAAGCGTCAGTATAGAGACAAAGTAGAATCTCAATTCAACGGCTCAGACACGAGGTATGTGGCAGGGTCTACAGTCAATCACGGACTACAAGAAATCCAGCACAGTCATGGACCAGGATGTCTTGCTCCCAGGCAGACTAAATAACTTTTTTGCCCGCTTTGAGGACAATACAGTGCCACTGACACGGCCTGCAACGGAAACATGCGGTCTCTCCTTCACTGCAGCCGAGGTGAGTAAAACATTTAAATGGGTTAACAAGGCTGCAGGCCCAGACCACATCCCCAGCCGCGCCCTCAGAGCATGCGCAGACCAGCTGGCTGGTGTGTTTACGGACATATTCAATCAATCCCTATGCCAGTCTGCTGTTCCCACATGCTTCAAGAGGGCCACCATTGTTCCTGTTCCCAAGAAAGCTAAGGTAACTGAGCTAAATGACTACCGCCCCGTAGCACTCACTTCCGTCATCATGAAGTGCTTTGAGAGACTAGTCAAGGACCATATCACCTCCACCCTACCTGACACCATAGACCCACTCCAATTTGCTTACCGCCCAAATAGGTCCACAGACGACGCAATCTCAACCACACTGCACACTGCCCTAACCCATCTGGACAAGAGGAATACCTATGTGAGAATGCTGTTCATCGACTACAGCTCGGCATTTAACACCATAGTACCCTCCAAGCTCGTCATCAAGCTCGAGACCCTGGTTCTCGACCCCGCCCTGTGCAACTGGGTACTGGACTTCCTTACGGGCCGCCCCCAGGTGGTGAGGGTAGGCAACAACATCTCCACCCCGCTGACCCTCAACACTGGGGCCCCACAAGGGTGCGTTCTGAGCCCTCTCCTGTACTCCCTGTTCATCCACGACTGCGCGGAAACGAAAGCCTCCAACTCAATCATCAAGTTTGCGGACGACACAACAGTGGTAGGCTTGATTACCAACAACGACGAGACGGCCTACAGGGAGGAGGTGAGGGCCCTCGGAGTGTGGTGTCAGGACAATAACCTCACACTCAACGTCAACAAAACTAAGGAGATGATTGTGGACTTCCGGAAACAGCAGAGGGAACACCCCCCTATCCACATCGATGGAACAGTAGTGGAGAGGGTAGTAAGTTTTAGGTTCCTCGGCATACACATCACAGACAAACTAAATTGGTCCACTCACACAGACAGCATCGTGAAGAAGGCGCAGCAGTGCCTCTTCAACCTCAGGAGGCTGAAGAAATTTGGCTTGTCACCAAAAACACTCACAAACTTCTACAGATGCACAATCGAGAGCATCCTGGCGGGCTGTATCACCGCCTGGTACGGCAACTGCTCCGCCCACAACCGTAAGGCTTTCCAGAGGATAGTGAGGTCTGCACAACGTATCTCCGGGGGCAAACTACCTGCCCTCCAGGACACCTACACCACCCGATGTTACAGGAAGGCCATAAAGATCATTAAGGACAACACCCACCCGAGCCACTGCCTGTTCACCCCGCTATCATCCAGAAGGCGAGGTCAGTACAGGTGCATCAAAGCTGGGACCGAGAGACTGAAAAACAGCTTCTATCTCAAGGCCATCAGACTGTTAAACAGCAACCACTAACATTGAGTGGCTGCTGCCAACACACTGACCTCAACTCCAGCCACTTCAATAATGGGAATTGATAGGAAAGGATGTAAAATATATCACTAGCCACTTTAAACAATGCTACCTAATATAATGTTTACATACCCTACATTATTCATCTCATATGTATACGTATATACTGTACTCTATCATCTACTGCATCCTTATGTAATACATGTATCACTAGCCACTTTAACTATGCCACTTTGTTTACATACTCATCTCATATGTATATACTGTACTCGATACCATCTACTGTATCTTGCCTATGCTGCTCTGCACCATCACTCATTCATATCTTTATGTACATATTCTTAATCCCCTTACACTGTGTATAAGATATTAGTTTTGGAATTGTTAGTTAGATTACTTTTTGGTTATTACTGCATTGCCGGAACAGGAAGCACAAGCATTTCGCTACACTCGCATTAACATCTGCTAACCATGTGTATGTGACAAATAAAATTTGATTTGATTTGAAACGAATTGGGGTAGAGGTACATATGAAAGTTAGCCAACTAAAGGGGAAGATTCCCGGTGTTTGTGATGCTCGTTGTTTGGTGCAACGCAGACAGGGTGGCACGAGTGGGGAAACAGTGGACTGTTCTGTTGTGTTTAGATGTTGAGTCTTTGCCCGACAAAGTGATGTTAGGCTATACAAGTTATCCTGTACATGCTTTTGTGCTGAATAGATTTACGTTGTTACAGGTGTCAAGCTTATGGGCATGTAGCAGCAGTGTGTGGGAGAGAGGTTCCTAGATGTGAGAAGTGTGCAGAAGGGCATGAGACAAAGGGATGTGTAGCATTGGAGAAAGTAGTGTTATGTGTTAACTGTAGCGGTGCCCAAGGGGCTGGGGATCAGAAATGTCCCGTGCAAGAGTGGCAGGTTGAGGTTTCCAGGGTTAGAGTAGTGCAGAAGTTGTCTTGATGATCGATACTTGGCTGCCTTTTGACAAATACAAATAACATCGCTCTTATCCATAATAACCTTATCATATAGGTAGCCTATCAGCACTGTATCAGAGCTGTTGGCTGGAGTGCTGTTTTTGTGACCAAACTGTCAGCAGAGTTAACAGTGACATGGCAATACATTTAATTTGTATTTTTAATATGATACATGGGAATTTAAAATGTATATTTATGTGCACTACGTCATCACGCATCACATTTTATAGCAAAAAGTCAGTTTGATGGAAACATCTCTATTGAAAAAATGTGCATATTGTGTTATGCAGATGCTTGAATATTCGTATGAATATCTGTCGCAAATGATTTGGAAATCTAGCTAATGAAAATAAATATATTCAAAAATAGAAGGCAATCTGGAGCTTCAACTGGGACAATTCCAGCAAAGGATAAATCGGATATGCTGTGAACAACAGGCAAAACTCCGATATAAAGTATTTGTTATCAAAGTTGCCAGGATATCACGTGTCCTACTTATATCGGTACACTTGTAACAACCTAAGCATAACGAAACGTATATTTGATCAAATAAGCCCTTATTAATAAGCCATTATTTTGTCGATCAAACTCGGTGCTCTCTCATTGACCTCCATACAAAAACGAATCGCTTGATGAGCGGAAAGAAGAAAAAAACGTCGCCTGCTGGAGAAGACAGATTTTGTAGCCCAGCTGTCCCTCTCGTTTCGCGGAACAAGAATTCGAGGGGCAAATTTTAGGATTATTTTGTTGGCCAGTTTGCCTACATTTCCCAAAACCCACTGCGACGGCAAAAACATCCGCCATATTGAAATCGCCAGAACGGGAACGCGCTGACTGCATAGTCTGTATCCACAACACAGCATGTAAGTACATAAACAAAACACGTTTCGGTGATATTTGATTGTTTTTTTTCAGCTTCATTGCTAGACGACTACAGTAACGATAAAACGGGTGAATTAGCTAATGGTACATCTGAAGAATAGATCGTATATTAGTGCATCGTTGATTGGTGGTGAGGCTCCGTTGTAGCTACTGTAGCTAACCTTTAGTTAGCCGGATAACCTGTCTTTCTGTTGGGGGGGGTGGGGGTTTCTAGTGATAGTGCAGAATAATATACATAAAACAACATATATATTGTTGCGCATAGGCATTATGCATAGATATGATTAGAAGTCAAACAAAAATCAAAAGTTCAGGGCTATATAGTAGCTTTTTATCCAGGCGATTCTGTATGCGCACATCTGTAACGTTAGCAGCTATAATTCAACACAAAGACAAATGCTCTGCTAATGCTCTGCTAATGCTCTGCTAATGCTCTGCTAACTCTGCTAATGCTCTGCTAGCTCTGCTAATGCTGTGCTAGCAAGCTAATAATGTATTGTTCCACTGTCTGGGACATACAACTGGATATATAAAATACATTCATTTTTAAGACCGTTGCCTCCCCAAATAGATTAACGTATTCATTGGTATGATTGTACTCCGGGTTGCTAGCTAATTTAATGTGCTTTTGGAGGCAAAAAAATAAATATATATATATATAGATATGAATCCTAGCTAACTGTCAAACCAGATGCTGTCGAAGGGAAATTCCATGGTAACAGAGTGATGCTGAGACTCAGAGTTTTCTCTTTAAAAGGGTATGTCAAACACAAACCAATGATGGCAAATTTAAGCCAAAGCACAACTCAATGTACATTTACCTCTTTTTAACAATTTCCACAGAAAATTTAACAAAATCACATTTCACATTTGAAGAACAGTGCAGATCCAATGTCTGGTAACATAAATAATGAGAGTTTGAGCTGTTGGTTCCGTCATTCTGTTACCAAACTTTGCATCTGCAACAAAACAGTGATTTGACATCACTGCAATGTTTCAGTTATTTTTGTTTTCCAGTCCCCGGATGATCTAACTTACCTATCTTTTCTGGCTTCTCTGTTTCTCTTTTCTGCACATGAAATCAAAACATTTTGTTAAATAGTGCTGACCAAAAGTAAGTGTCTGTAAGAGGGACGGGGAGAGAGAGAGAGACGGATGTGTTTTTGATCCATTTTAATTATGATCATGCTTTTTTTATTCCAGATTGGGACTATGACGCAGACAGTGCAGACGAACGGGGTGCAACCCCTCAGTAAGACCTGGGAACTCAGTCTGTATGAGTTACAGAGGACTCCACAGGTAGGGACCACATTTAATGTAACACCTCAGTCTGTATGAGCTACAGAGGATTCCACAGGTAGTTATGAACCTTTGTTTAAAGTTCATAATGTAGATTTGATAGTTTGTCACAGATCAGGGTTCATACAGTGCATTCGGAAAGTATTCAGACCCCTTGACTTTTTCCGCATTTAGTTATGTTACAGCCCTATTATAAAATGTATATATCTTTTTTACATCCCCCATCAATCTACACACAATACCCCATAATGACAAAGCAAAAACAGGTTTTTAGACATTTTTGCAAAGTATTCAAAATAAAAAAGACATACTATAATTCCATCAGTATTCAAACCCTTTACTTTGAGACTCGAAATCCTGTTTCCATTGATCATCCTTGATGTTTCTACAACTTGGAGTCCACCTGTGGTGACTAAGAACCTGAGGTGACCAAGAGTTCCTCTGTGGAGATGGGAGAATCTTCCACAAGGACAACCATCTCTGCAGCACTCCACCAACCAGGCATTTATGGTAGAGTGGCCAGACGGAATCCACTCTTCAGTAAAAGGCACATGACAGTCCACTTGGAGTTTGCCAAAAGGCACCTAAAGGACTCTCAGACCATGAGATACAAGATTCTCTAGTCTGATGAAACCAAGATTGAAATCTTTGCCCTGAATGTCACGCTTCACGTCTGTAGGAAACCTGGCAGGGCCCGGACCTGAACCCAATCAAACATCTCTGGAGAGACCTGAAAATATCGACGCCCCCCATCCAACCTGACAGAGCTTGAGTGGATCTGAAGAGAAGAATGGGAAAAACTCCCCGAATACAGGTGTACCAAGCTTGAAGTGTCGTACCAAAGAAGACCGAGACTGTAATCACTGCCAAAGATGCTTCAACAAAGTACTCTGTAAAGGGTCTGAATACTTATGTAAATGTTATTTCAGTTTTTAAATATTTAATACGTTTGCAAAAAAAATCTAATAACCTGTTTTTTCTTTGTCATTATGGGTTATTGTGTATAGAGTGATGCAGTGGGGGGGGGTACAATTTAATCAATTTCAGAATAAGGCTGTTACTCTAAATGTGGAACAGAATGAATCAGTAGGGAGGTAATACAGTCTAATCAGCAGTAGGGAGGTAATACGGTCTAATCAGCAGTAGGGAGGTAATACGGTCTAATCAGCAGTAGGGAGGTAATACGGTCTAATCAGCGGTAATACGGTCTAATCAGCAGTAGGGAGGTAATACGGTCTAATCAGCAGTAGGGAGGTAATACGGTCTAATCAGCAGTAGGGAGGTAATACGGTCTAATCAGCAGTAGGGAGGTAATACGGTCTAATCAACAGTAGGGAGGTAATACGGTCTAATCAGCAGTAGGGAGGTAATACAGTCTAATCAGCAGTAATACGGTCTAATCAGCAGTAGGGAGGTAATACGGTCTAATCAACAGTAGGGAGGTAATACGGTCTAATCAGCAGTAGGGAGGTAATACGGTCTAATCAGCAGTAGGGAGGTAATACGGTCTAATCAGCAGTAGGGAGGTAATACGGTCTAATCAACAGTAGGGAGGTAATACTGTCTAATCAACAGCAGGGAGGTAATACGGTCTAATCAGCAGTAATACGGTCTAATCAGCAGTAATACGGTCTAATCAGCAGTAGGGAGGTAATACGGTCTAATCAGCAGTAGGGAGGTAATACGGTCTAATCAACAGTAGGGAGGTAATACGGTCTAATCAGCAGTAGGGAGGTAATACGGTCTAATCAGCAGTAGGGAGGTAATACGGTCTAATCAGCGGTAATACTGTCTAATCAGCAGTAGGGAGGTAATACGGTCTAATCAGCAGTAGGGAGGTAATACGGTCTAATCAACAGTAGGGTGGTAATACGGTCTAATCAGCAGTAGGGAGGTAATACGGTCTAATCAGCAGTAGGGAGGGAATACGGTCTAATCAGCAGTAGGGAGGTAATACGGTCTAATCAACCTTAGGGAGGTAATACTGTCTAATCAACAGTAGGGAGGTAATACGGTCTAATCAGCAGTAATACGGTCTAATCAGCAGTAATACGGTCTAATCAGCAGTAATACTGTCTAATCAGCAGTAGGGAGGTAATACGGTCTAATCAGCAGTAGGGAGGGAATACTGTCTAATCAACCTTAGGGAGGTAATACTGTCTAATCAACAGTAGGGAGGTAATACGGTCTAATCAGCAGTAATACGGTCTAATCAGCAGTAGGGAGGTAATACGGTCTAATCAGCAGTAGGGAGGTAATACAGTCTAATCAGCAGTAGGGAGGTAATACGGTCTAATCAGCAGTAGGGAGGTAATACGGTCTAATCAGCAGTAGGGAGGTAATACGGTCTAATCAGCAGTAGGGAGGTAATACGGTCTAATCAGCGGTAGGGAGGTAATACGGTCTAATCAGCGGTAGGGAGGTAATACGGTCTAATCAGCGGTAGGGAGGTAATACGGTCTAATCAGCGGTAGGGAGGTAATACGGTCTAATCAGCGGTAGGGAGGTAATACGGTCTAATCAGCAGTAATACGGTCTAATCAGCGGTAGGGAGGTAATACGGTCTAATCAGCAGTAGGGAGGTAATACGGTCTAATCAGCAGTAGGGAGGTAATACGGTCTAATCAGCAGTAGGGAGGTAATACGGTCTAATCAGCAGTAGGGAGGTAATACGGTCTAATCAGCAGTAGGGAGGTAATACGGTCTAATCAGCAGTAGGGAGGTAATACGGTCTAATCGGCAGTAGGGAGGTAATACGGTCTAATCAGCAGTAGGGAGGTAATACGGTCTAATCAGCGGTAATACGGTCTAATCAGCAGTAGGGAGGTAATACGGTCTAATCAGCAGTAGGGAGGTAATACGGTCTAATCAGCGGTAATACGGTCTAATCAGCAGTAGGGAGGTAATACGGTCTAATCAACAGTAATACGGTCTAATCAGCAGTAGGGAGGTAATACGGTCTAATCAGCAGTAGGGAGGTAATACGGTCTAATCAGCAGTAGGGTGGTAATACGGTCTAATCAGCGGTAATACGGTCTAATCAGCAGTAGGGTGGTAATACGGTCTAATCAACAGTAGGGAGGTAATACAGTCTAATCAGCAGTAGGGAGGTAATACAGTCTAATCAGCAGTAGGGAGGTAATACGGTCTAATCAGCAGTAGGGAGGTAATACAGTCTAATCAGCAGTAGGGAGGTAATACGGTCTAATCAGCAGTAATACGGTCTAATCAGCAGTAATACGGTCTAATCAGCAGTAATACGGTCTAATCAGCAGTAGGGAGGTAATACGGTCTAATCAGCAGTAGGGAGGTAATACGGTCTAATCAGCAGTAGGGAGGTAATACGGTCTAATCAGCAGTAATACTGTCTAATCAGCGGTAGGGAGGTAATACGGTCTAATTAGCAGTAGGGAGGTAATACGGTCTAATCAGCAGTAGGGTGGTAATACGGTCTAATCAGCAGTGGGGAGGTAATACTGTCTAATCAGCAGTAGGGAGGTAATACGGTCTAATCAGCAGTAATACTGTCTAATCAGCGGTAGGGAGGTAATACGGTCTAATTAGCAGTAGGGAGGTAATACGGTCTAATCAGCAGTAGGGAGGTAATACGGTCTAATCAGCGGTAATACGGTCTAATCAGCGGTAGGGAGGTAATACGGTCTAAACAGCAGTAGGGAGGTAATACGGTCTAATCAGCAGTAATACGGTCTAATCAGCAGTAGGGAGGTAATACGGTCTAATCAGCAGTAGGGAGGTAATACGGTCTAATCAGCGGTAGGGAGGTAATACTGTCTAATCAGCAGTAGGGAGGTAATACGGTCTAATCAGCAGTAATACGGTCTAATCAGCAGTAGGGAGGTAATACGGTCTAATCAGCAGTAGGGAGGTAATACGGTCTAATCAGCAGTAATACGGTCTAATCAGCAGTAATACGGTCTAATCAGCAGTAGGGAGGTAATACGGTCTAATCAGCAGTAATACGGTCTAATCAGCAGTAGGGAGGTAATACTGTCTAATCAGCAGTAATACGGTCTAATCAGCAGTAGGGAGGTAATACGGTCTAATCAGCAGTAGGGAGGTAATACGGTCTAATCAGCAGTAGGGAGGTAATAAGGTCTAATCAGCAGTAGGGAGGTAATACGGTCTAATCAGCAGTAGGGAGGTAATACTGTCTAATCAGCAGTAGGGAGGTAATACTGTCTAATCAACAGTAGGGAGGTAATACGGTCTAATCAGCAGTAGGGAGGTAATACGGTCTAATCAGCAGTAGGGAGGTAATACAGTCTAATCAGCAGTAGGGAGGTAATAAGGTCTAATCAGCGGTGGGGAGGTAATACGGTCTAATCAGCAGTAATACGGTCTAATCAGCAGTAGGGAGGTAATAAGGTCTAATCAGCGGTGGGGAGGTAATACGGTCTAATCAGCAGTAATACGGTCTAATCAGCAGTAATACGGTCTAATCAGCAATAGGGAGGTAATACGGTCTAATCAGCAGTAGGGAGGTAATACGGTCTAATCAGCAGTAGGGAGGTAATACGGTCTAATCAGCAGTAGGGAGGTAATACGGTCTAATCAGCAGTAGGGAGGTAATACGGTCTAATCAGCGGTAGGGAGGTAATACGGTCTAATCAGCAGTAGGGAGGTAATACGGTCTAATCAGCAGTAATACGGTCTAATCAGCAGTAGAGAGGTAATACGGTCTAATCAGCAGAAATACGGTCTAATCAGCGGTAGGGAGGTAATACGGTCTAATCAGCAGTAATACGGTCTAATCAGCAGTAGGGAGGTAATACGGTCTAATCAGCAGTAGGGAGGTAATACTGTCTAATCAGCAGTAGGGAGGTAATACGGTCTAATCAGCAGTAGGGAGGTAATACGGTCTAATCAGCAGTAATACGGTCTAATCAGCAGTAGGGAGGTAATACGGTCTAATCAGCAGTAGGGAGGTAATACAGTCTAATCAGCAGTAATACGGTCTAATCAGCGGTAGGGAGGTAATACGGTCTAATCAGCGGTAATACTGTCTAATCAGCAGTAGGGAGGTAATACAGTCTAATCAGCAGTAGGGAGGTAATACGGTCTAATCAGCAGTAGGGAGGTAATACGGTCTAATCAGCAGTAGGGAGGTAATACGGTCTAATCAGCGGTAATACGGTCTAATCAGCAGTAGGGAGGTAATACGGTCTAATCAGCAGTAGGGAGGTAATACGGTCTAATCAGCAGTAGGGAGGTAATACGGTCTAATCAGCAGTAGGGAGGTAATACGGTCTAATCAACAGTAGGGAGGTAATACGGTCTAATCAGCAGTAGGGAGGTAATACAGTCTAATCAGCAGTAATACGGTCTAATCAGCAGTAGGGAGGTAATACGGTCTAATCAGCAGTAGGGAGGTAATACGGTCTAATCAGCAGTAGGGAGGTAATACGGTCTAATCAGCAGTAGGGAGGTAATACGGTCTAATCAACAGTAGGGAGGTAATACTGTCTAATCAACAGCAGGGAGGTAATACGGTCTAATCAGCAGTAATACGGTCTAATCAGCAGTAATACGGTCTAATCAGCAGTAGGGAGGTAATACGGTCTAATCAGCAGTAGGGAGGTAATACGGTCTAATCAACAGTAGGGAGGTAATACGGTCTAATCAGCAGTAGGGAGGTAATACGGTCTAATCAGCAGTAGGGAGGTAATACGGTCTAATCAGCGGTAGGGAGGTAATACGGTCTAATCAGCAGTAGGGAGGTAATACGGTCTAATCAACAGTAGGGTGGTAATACGGTCTAATCAGCAGTAGGGAGGTAATACGGTCTAATCAGCAGTAGGGAGGGAATACGGTCTAATCAGCAGTAGGGAGGTAATACGGTCTAATCAACCTTAGGGAGGTAATACTGTCTAATCAACAGTAGGGAGGTAATACGGTCTAATCAGCAGTAATACGGTCTAATCAGCAGTAATACGGTCTAATCAGCAGTAATACTGTCTAATCAGCAGTAGGGAGGTAATACGGTCTAATCAGCAGTAGGGAGGGAATACTGTCTAATCAACCGTAGGGAGGTAATACTGTCTAATCAACAGTAGGGAGGTAATACGGTCTAATCAGCAGTAATACGGTCTAATCAGCAGTAGGGAGGTAATACGGTCTAATCAGCAGTAGGGAGGTAATACAGTCTAATCAGCAGTAGGGAGGTAATACGGTCTAATCAGCAGTAGGGAGGTAATACGGTCTAATCAGCAGTAGGGAGGTAATACGGTCTAATCAGCAGTAGGGAGGTAATACGGTCTAATCAGCGGTAGGGAGGTAATACGGTCTAATCAGCGGTAGGGAGGTAATACGGTCTAATCAGCGGTAGGGAGGTAATACGGTCTAATCAGCGGTAGGGAGGTAATACGGTCTAATCAGCGGTAGGGAGGTAATACGGTCTAATCAGCAGTAATACGGTCTAATCAGCGGTAGGGAGGTAATACGGTCTAATCAGCAGTAGGGAGGTAATACGGTCTAATCAGCAGTAGGGAGGTAATACGGTCTAATCAGCAGTAGGGAGGTAATACGGTCTAATCAGCAGTAGGGAGGTAATACGGTCTAATCAGCAGTAGGGAGGTAATACGGTCTAATCAGCAGTAGGGAGGTAATACGGTCTAATCAGCAGTAGGGAGGTAATACGGTCTAATCAGCAGTAGGGAGGTAATACGGTCTAATCAGCGGTAATACGGTCTAATCAGCAGTAGGGAGGTAATACGGTCTAATCAGCAGTAGGGAGGTAATACGGTCTAATCAGCAGTAATACGGTCTAATCAGCAGTAGGGAGGTAATACGGTCTAATCAACAGTAATACGGTCTAATCAGCAGTAGGGAGGTAATACGGTCTAATCAGCAGTGGGGAGGTAATACTGTCTAATCAGCAGTAGGGTGGTAATACGGTCTAATCAGCAATACGGTCTAATCAGCAGTAGGGTGGTAATACGGTCTAATCAACAGTAGGGAGGTAATACAGTCTAATCAGCAGTAGGGAGGTAATACAGTCTAATCAGCAGTAGGGAGGTAATACGGTCTAATCAGCAGTAGGGAGGTAATACAGTCTAATCAGCAGTAGGGAGGTAATACGGTCTAATCAGCAGTAATACGGTCTAATCAGCAGTAATACGGTCTAATCAGCAGTAATACGGTCTAATCAGCAGTAGGGAGGTAATACGGTCTAATCAGCAGTAGGGAGGTAATACGGTCTAATCAGCAGTAATACTGTCTAATCAGCGGTAGGGAGGTAATACGGTCTAATTAGCAGTAGGGAGGTAATACGGTCTAATCAGCAGTAGGGTGGTAATACGGTCTAATCAGCAGTGGGGAGGTAATACGGTCTAATCAACAGTAATACGGTCTAATCAGCAGTAATACGGTCTAATCAGCGGTAATACGGTCTAATCAGCAGTAGGGAGGTAATACGGTCTAATCAGCAGTAATACGGTCTAATCAGCAGTAGGGAGGTAATACGGTCTAATCAGCAGTAGGGAGGTAATACGGTCTAATCAGCAGTAATACTGTCTAATCAGCGGTAGGGAGGTAATACGGTCTAATTAGCGGTAATACTGTCTAATCAGCAGTAGGGAGGTAATACGGTCTAATCAGCAGTAGGGAGGTAATACGGTCTAATCAGCGGTAATACGGTCTAATCAGCGGTAGGGAGGTAATACGGTCTAAACAGCGGTAGGGAGGTAATACGGTCTAATCAGCAGTAATACGGTCTAATCAGCAGTAGGGAGGTAATACGGTCTAATCAGCAGTAGGGAGGTAATACGGTCTAATCAGCAGTAATACGGTCTAATCAGCAGTAGGGAGGTAATACGGTCTAATCAGCAGTAGGGAGGTAATACAGTCTAATCAGCAGTAGGGAGGTAATACAGTCTAATCAGCAGTAGGGAGGTAATACGGTCTAATCAGCAGTAGGGAGGTAATACAGTCTAATCAGCAGTAGGGAGGTAATACGGTCTAATCAGCAGTAATACGGTCTAATCAGCAGTAATACGGTCTAATCAGCAGTAATACGGTCTAATCAGCAGTAGGGAGGTAATACGGTCTAATCAGCAGTAGGGTGGTAATACGGTCTAATCAACAGTAGGGAGGTAATACAGTCTAATCAGCAGTAGGGAGGTAATACAGTCTAATCAGCAGTAGGGAGGTAATACGGTCTAATCAGCAGTAGGGAGGTAATACAGTCTAATCAGCAGTAGGGAGGTAATACGGTCTAATCAGCAGTAGTAATACGGTCTAATCAGCAGTAATACGGTCTAATCAGCAGTAATACGGTCTAATCAGCAGTAGGGAGGTAATACGGTCTAATCAGCAGTAGGGAGGTAATACGGTCTAATCAGCAGTAATACTGTCTAATCAGCGGTAGGGAGGTAATACGGTCTAATTAGCAGTAGGGAGGTAATACGGTCTAATCAGCAGTAGGGTGGTAATACGGTCTAATCAGCAGTGGGGAGGTAATACTGTCTAATCAGCAGTAGGGTGGTAATACGGTCTAATCAGCGGTAATACGGTCTAATCAGCAGTAGGGTGGTAATACGGTCTAATCAACAGTAGGGAGGTAATACAGTCTAATCAGCAGTAGGGAGGTAATACAGTCTAATCAGCAGTAGGGAGGTAATACGGTCTAATCAGCAGTAGGGAGGTAATACAGTCTAATCAGCAGTAGGGAGGTAATACGGTCTAATCAGCAGTAATACGGTCTAATCAGCAGTAATACGGTCTAATCAGCAGTAATACGGTCTAATCAGCAGTAGGGAGGTAATACGGTCTAATCAGCAGTAGGGAGGTAATACGGTCTAATCAGCAGTAATACTGTCTAATCAGCGGTAGGGAGGTAATACGGTCTAATTAGCAGTAGGGAGGTAATACGGTCTAATCAGCAGTAGGGTGGTAATACGGTCTAATCAGCAGTGGGGAGGTAATACTGTCTAATCAGCAGTAGGGAGGTAATACGGTCTAATCAGCAGTAATACTGTCTAATCAGCGGTAGGGAGGTAATACGGTCTAATCAGCAGTAGGGAGGTAATACGGTCTAATCAGCAGTAGGGAGGTAATACGGTCTAATCAGCGGTAATACGGTCTAATCAGCGGTAGGGAGGTAATACGGTCTAAACAGCGGTAGGGAGGTAATACGGTCTAATCAGCAGTAATACGGTCTAATCAGCAGTAGGGAGGTAATACGGTCTAATCAGCAGTAGGGAGGTAATACGGTCTAATCAGCGGTAGGGAGGTAATACTGTCTAATCAGCAGTAGGGAGGTAATACGGTCTAATCAGCAGTAATACGGTCTAATCAGCAGTAGGGAGGTAATACGGTCTAATCAGCAGTAGGGAGGTAATACGGTCTAATCAGCAGTAATACGGTCTAATCAGCAGTAATACGGTCTAATCAGCAGTAGGGAGGTAATACGGTCTAATCAGCAGTAATACGGTCTAATCAGCAGTAGGGAGGTAATACTGTCTAATCAGCAGTAATACGGTCTAATCAGCAGTAGGGAGGTAATACGGTCTAATCAGCAGTAGGGAGGTAATACGGTCTAATCAGCAGTAGGGAGGTAATAAGGTCTAATCAGCAGTAGGGAGGTAATACGGTCTAATCAGCAGTAGGGAGGTAATACTGTCTAATCAGCAGTAGGGAGGTAATACTGTCTAATCAACAGTAGGGAGGTAATACGGTCTAATCAGCAGTAGGGAGGTAATACGGTCTAATCAGCAGTAGGGAGGTAATACAGTCTAATCAGCAGTAGGGAGGTAATAAGGTCTAATCAGCGGTGGGGAGGTAATACGGTCTAATCAGCAGTAATACGGTCTAATCAGCAGTAGGGAGGTAATAAGGTCTAATCAGCGGTGGGGAGGTAATACGGTCTAATCAGCAGTAATACGGTCTAATCAGCAGTAGGGAGGTACGGTCTAATCAGCAATAGGGAGGTAATACGGTCTAATCAGCAGTAGGGAGGTAATACGGTCTAATCAGCAGTAGGGAGGTAATACGGTCTAATCAGCAGTAGGGAGGTAATACGGTCTAATCAGCAGTAGGGAGGTAATACGGTCTAATCAGCGGTAGGGAGGTAATACGGTCTAATCAGCAGTAGGGAGGTAATACGGTCTAATCAGCAGTAATACGGTCTAATCAGCAGTAGAGAGGTAATACGGTCTAATCAGCAGAAATACGGTCTAATCAGCGGTAGGGAGGTAATACGGTCTAATCAGCAGTAATACGGTCTAATCAGCAGTAGGGAGGTAATACGGTCTAATCAGCAGTAGGGAGGTAATACTGTCTAATCAGCAGTAGGGAGGTAATACGGTCTAATCAGCAGTAGGGAGGTAATACGGTCTAATCAGCAGTAATACGGTCTAATCAGCAGTAGGGAGGTAATACGGTCTAATCAGCAGTAGGGAGGTAATACAGTCTAATCAGCAGTAATACGGTCTAATCAGCGGTAGGGAGGTAATACGGTCTAATCAGCGGTAATACTGTCTAATCAGCAGTAGGGAGGTAATACGGTCTAATCAGCAGTAGGGAGGTAATACGGTCTAATCAGCGGTAGGGAGGTAATACGGTCTAATCAGCGGTAGGGAGGTAATACGGTGGTCTAATCAGCAGTAATACGGTCTAATCAGCAGTAATACGGTCTAATCAGCAGTAATACGGTCTAATCAGCAGTAGGGAGGTAATACGGTCTAATCAGCAGTAGGGAGGTAATACGGTCTAATCAGCGGTAGGGAGGTAATACGGTCTAATCAGCGGTAGGGAGGTAATACGGTCTAATCAGCAGTAATACGGTCTAATCAGCAGTAATACGGTCTAATCAGCAGTAATACGGTCTAATCAGCAGTAGGGAGGTAATACGGTCTAATCAGCAGTAATACGGTCTAATCAGCGGTAGGGAGGTAATACGGTCTAATCAGCAGTAGGGAGGTAATACGGTCTAATCAGCAGTAATACGGTCTAATCAGCAGTAATACGGTCTAATCAGCGGTAGGGAGGTAATACGGTCTAATCAGCGGTAGGGAGGTAATACGGTCTAATCAGCAGTAATACGGTCTAATCAGCAGTAATACGGTCTAATCAGCAGTAATACGGTCTAATCAGCAGTAATACGGTCTAATCAGCAGTAATACGGTCTAATCAGCAGTAATACGGTCTAATCAGCAGTAGGGAGGTAATACGGTCTAATCAGCAGTAGGGAGGTAATACGGTCTAATCAGCAGTAGGGAGGTAATACGGTCTAATCAGCAGTAGGGAGGTAATACGGTCTAATCAGCAGTAGGGAGGTAATACGGTCTAATCAGCAGTAGGGAGGTAATACGGTCTAATCAGCAGTAGGGAGGTAATACGGTCTAATCAGCAGTAATACTGTCTAATCAGCGGTAGGGAGGTAATACGGTCTAATCAGCAGTAGGGAGGTAATACGGTCTAATCAGCAGTAGGGAGGTAATACGGTCTAATCAGCGGTAATACGGTCTAATCAGCGGTAGGGAGGTAATACGGTCTAAACAGCGGTAGGGAGGTAATACGGTCTAATCAGCAGTAATACGGTCTAATCAGCAGTAGGGAGGTAATACGGTCTAATCAGCAGTAGGGAGGTAATACGGTCTAATCAGCAGTAGGGAGGTAATACTGTCTAATCAGCAGTAGGGAGGTAATACGGTCTAATCAGCAGTAATACGGTCTAATCAGCAGTAGGGAGGTAATACGGTCTAATCAGCAGTAGGGAGGTAATACGGTCTAATCAGCAGTAATACGGTCTAATCAGCAGTAGGGAGGTAATACGGTCTAATCAGCAGTAATACGGTCTAATCAGCAGTAGGGAGGTAATACGGTCTAATCAGCAGTAGGGAGGTAATAAGGTCTAATCAGCGGTGGGGAGGTAATACGGTCTAATCAGCAGTAGGGAGGTAATACTGTCTAATCAACAGTAGGGAGGTAATACGGTCTAATCAGCAGTAGGGAGGTAATACGGTCTAATCAGCAGTAGGGAGGTAATACAGTCTAATCAGCAGTAGGGAGGTAATAAGGTCTAATCAGCGGTGGGGAGGTAATACGGTCTAATCAGCAGTAATACGGTCTAATCAGCAGTAATACGGTCTAATCAGCAATAGGGAGGTAATACGGTCTAATCAGCAGTAGGGAGGTAATACGGTCTAATCAGCAGTAGGGAGGTAATACGGTCTAATCAGCAGTAGGGAGGTAATACGGTCTAATCAACAGTAGGGAGGTAATACAGTCTAATCAGCAGTAGGGAGGTAATACGGTCTAATCAGCAGTAGGGTGGTAATACGGTCTAATCAGCAGTAGGGAGGTAATACGGTCTAATCAGCAGTAGGGAGGTAATACGGTCTAATCAGCAGTAGGGAGGTAATACGGTCTAATCAGCAGTAGGGAGGTAATACGGTCTAATCAGCAGTAGGGAGGTAATACGGTCTAATCAGCAGTAGGGAGGTAATACGGTCTAATCAGCAGTAGGGAGGTAATACGGTCTAATCAGCAGTAGGGAGGTAATACGGTCTAATCAGCAGTAATACGGTCTAATCAGCAGTAATACGGTCTAATCAGCAGTAGGGAGGTAATACGGTCTAATCAACAGTAGGGAGGTAATACGGTCTAATCAGCAGTAGGGAGGTAATACGGTCTAATCAGCAGTAGGGAGGTAATACGGTCTAATCAGCAGTAATACGGTCTAATCAGCAGTAATACGGTCTAATCAGCAATAGGGAGGTAATACGGTCTAATCAGCAGTAGGGAGGTAATACGGTCTAATCAGCAGTAGGGAGGTAATACGGTCTAATCAGCAGTAATACGGTCTAATCAGCAGTAATACGGTCTAATCAGCAATAGGGAGGTAATACGGTCTAATCAGCAGTAGGGAGGTAATACGGTCTAATCAGCAGTAGGGAGGTAATACGGTCTAATCAGCAGTAGGGAGGTAATACGGTCTAATCAGCAGTAGGGAGGTAATACTGTCTAATCAGCAGTAGGGAGGTAATACGGTCTAATCAGCAGTAGGGAGGTAATACGGTCTAATCAGCAGTAATACGGTCTAATCAGCAGTAGGGAGGTAATACGGTCTAATCAGCAGTAGGGAGGTAATACAGTCTAATCAGCAGTAATACGGTCTAATCAGCAGTAGGGAGGTAATACGGTCTAATCAGCGGTAATACGGTCTAATCAGCAGTAATACGGTCTAATCAGCGGTAGGGAGGTAATACGGTCTAATCAGCGGTAATACGGTCTAATCAGCAGTAGGGAGGTAATACGGTCTAATCAGCGGTAGGGAGGTAATACTGTCTAATCAGCAGTAGGGAGGTAATACTGTCTAATCAGCGGTAATACTGTCTAATCAGCAGTAATACGGTCTAATCAGCAGTAATACGGTCTAATCAGCGGTAATACGGTCTAATCAGCAGTAGGGAGGTAATACGGTCTAATCAGCAGTAATAATACGTCTAATCAGCGGTAGGGAGGTAATACGGTCTAATCAGCAGTAGGGAGGTAATACGGTCTAATCAGCAGTAATACGGTCTAATCAGCAGTAATACGGTCTAATCAGCGGTAGGGAGGTAATACGGTCTAATCAGCGGTAGGGAGGTAATACGGTCTAATCAGCAGTAATACGGTCTAATCAGCAGTAATACGGTCTAATCAGCAGTAATACGGTCTAATCAGCAGTAATACGGTCTAATCAGCAGTAATACGGTCTAATCAGCAGTAATACGGTCTAATCAGCAGTAATACGGTCTAATCAGCAGTAATACGGTCTAATCAGCAGTAGGGAGGTAATACGGTCTAATCAGCAGTAGGGAGGTAATACGGTCTAATCAGCAGTAGGGAGGTAATACGGTCTAATCAGCGGTAGGGAGGTAATACGGTCTAAACAGCGGTAGGGAGGTAATACGGTCTAATCAGCAGTAATACGGTCTAATCAGCAGTAGGGAGGTAATACGGTCTAATCAGCAGTAGGGAGGTAATACGGTCTAATCAGCGGTAGGGAGGTAATACTGTCTAATCAGCAGTAGGGAGGTAATACGGTCTAATCAGCAGTAATACGGTCTAATCAGCAGTAGGGAGGTAATACGGTCTAATCAGCAGTAGGGAGGTAATACGGTCTAATCAGCAGTAATACGGTCTAATCAGCAGTAATACGGTCTAATCAGCAGTAGGGAGGTAATACGGTCTAATCAGCAGTAATACGGTCTAATCAGCAGTAGGGAGGTAATACGGTCTAATCAGCAGTAATACGGTCTAATCAGCAGTAGGGAGGTAATACGGTCTAATCAGCAGTAGGGAGGTAATACGGTCTAATCAGCAGTAGGGAGGTAATAAGGTCTAATCAGCGGTGGGGAGGTAATACGGTCTAATCAGCAGTAGGGAGGTAATACGGTCTAATCAACAGTAGGGAGGTAATACGGTCTAATCAGCAGTAGGGAGGTAATACGGTCTAATCAGCAGTAGGGAGGTAATACGGTCTAATCAGCAGTAGGGAGGTAATAAGGTCTAATCAGCGGTGGGGAGGTAATACGGTCTAATCAGCAGTAATACGGTCTAATCAGCAGTAATACGGTCTAATCAGCAATAGGGAGGTAATACGGTCTAATCAGCAGTAGGGAGGTAATACGGTCTAATCAGCAGTAGGGAGGTAATACGGTCTAATCAGCAGTAGGGAGGTAATACGGTCTAATCAGCGGTAGGGAGGTAATACGGTCTAATCAGCGGTAGGGAGGTAATACGGTCTAATCAGCGGTAGGGAGGTAATACGGTCTAATCAGCAGTAGCGAGGTAATACTGTCTAATCAGCAGTAGGGAGGTAATACGGTCTAATCAGCAGTAGGGAGGTAATACGGTCTAATCAGCAGTAGGGAGGTAATACGGTCTAATCAGCAGTAGGGAGGTAATACAGTCTAATCAGCAGTAATACGGTCTAATCAGCGGTAGGGAGGTAATACGGTCTAATCAGCGGTAATACGGTCTAATCAGCAGTAATACGGTCTAATCAGCGGTAGGGAGGTAATACGGTCTAATCAGCGGTAATACGGTCTAATCAGCAGTAGGGAGGTAATACGGTCTAATCAGCGGTAGGGAGGTAATACTGTCTAATCAGCAGTAGGGAGGTAATAAGGTCTAATCAGCGGTAGGGAGGTAATACGGTCTAATCAGCGGTAATACTGTCTAATCAGCAGTAATACGGTCTAATCAGCAGTAATACGGTCTAATCAGCGGTAATACGGTCTAATCAGCAGTAGGGAGGTAATACGGTCTAATCAGCAGTAATACGGTCTAATCAGCGGTAGGGAGGTAATACGGTCTAATCAGCGGTAATACGGTCTAATCAGCGGTAATACGGTCTAATCAGCAGTAGGGAGGTAATACGGTCTAATCAGCAGTAGGGAGGTAATACGGTCTAATCAGCGGTAATACTGTCTAATCAGCAGTAGGGAGGTAATACGGTCTAATCAGCAGTAGGGAGGTAATACGGTCTAATCAGCAGTAGGGAGGTAATACGGTCTAATCAGCAGTAGGGAGGTAATACGGTCTAATCAGCAGTAGGGAGGTAATACGGTCTAATCAGCAGTAGGGAGGTAATACGGTCTAATCAGCAGTAGGGAGGTAATACGGTCTAATCAGCAGTAGGGAGGTAATACGGTCTAATCAGCGGTAATACGGTCTAATCAACAGTAATACGGTCTAATCAACAGTAATACGGTCTAATCAGCAGTAGGGAGGTAATACGGTCTAATCAGCAGTAGGGAGGTAATACGGTCTAATCAGCAGTAGGGAGGTAATACGGTCTAATCAGCAGTAGGGAGGTAATACGGTCTAATCAGCAGTAATACGGTCTAAATCAGCAGTAATACGGTCTAATCAGCGGTAGGGAGGTAATATGGTCTAATCAGCGGTAATACGGTCTAATCAGCAGTAATACGGTCTAATCAGCGGTAGGGAGGTAATATGGTCTAATCAGCGGTAATACGGTCTAATCAGCAGTAATACGGTCTAATCAGCAGTAGGGAGGTAATACGGTCTAATCAGCAGTATTACGGTCTAATCAGCAGTAGGGAGGTAATACGGTCTAATCAGCGGTAATACGGTCTAATCAGCGGTAGGGGGGTAATTGGGTCTAATCAGCAGTAGGGAGGTAATGCGGTCTAATCAGCAGTAGGGAGGTAATACAGTCTAATCAGCAGTAGGGAGGTAATACGGTCTAATCAGCAGTAATACGGTCTAATCAGCGGTAATGCGGTCTAATCAGCGGTAATACGGTCTAATCAGCAGTAATACAGTCTAATCAGCAGTAGGGAGGTAATACGGTCTAATCAGCGGTAATACGGTCTAATCAGCAGTAGGGAGGTAATATGGTCTAATCAGCAGTAGGGAGGTAATACGGTCTAATCAGCAGTAGGGAGGTAATACGGTCTAATCAGCGGTAATACGGTCTAATCAGCAGTAGCGAGGTAATTGGGTCTAATCAGCAGTAGGGAGGTAATACGGTCTAATCAGCAGTAGGGAGGTAATACGGTCTAATCAGCAGTAATATGGTCTAATCAGCGGTAGGGAGGTAATACGGTCTAATCAGCGGTAGGGAGGTAATACGGTCTAATCAGCATTAATACGGTCTAATCAGCAGTAATACGGTCTAATCAACAGTAGGGAGGTAATACGGTCTAATCAACAGTAGGGAGGTAATACAGTCTAATCAGCAGTAGGGAGGTAATACGGTCTAATCAACAGTAGGGAGGTAATACAGTCTAATCAGCAGTAGGGAGGTAATACGGTCTAATCAGCTGTAGGGAGGTAATACGGTCTAATCAGCGGTAGGGAGGTAATACGGTCTAATCAGCATTAATACGGTCTAATCAGCAGTAATACGGTCTAATCAACAGTAGGGAGGTAATACGGTCTAATCAGCAGTAGGGAGGTCTAATCAGCAGTAATACGGTCTAATCAGCAGTAGGGAGGTAATACGGTCTAATCAGCAGGTAGGGAGGTAATACGGTCTAATCAGCAGTAATACGGTCTAATCAGCAGTAGGGAGGTAATACGGTCTAATCAGCGGTAATAATCAGCGGTAAGGTAATACGGTCTAATCAGCAGTAGGGAGGTAATACGGTCTAATCAGCAGTAGGGAGGTAATACGGTCTAATCAGCAGTAGGGAGGTAATACGGTCTAATCAGCAGTAGGGAGGTAATACGGTCTAATCAGCAGTAGGGAGGTAATACGGTCTAATCAGCAGTAGGGAGGTAATACGGTCTAATCAGCAGTAGGGAGGTAATACGGTCTAATCAGCAGTAGGGAGGTAATACGGTCTAATCAGCAGTAGGGAGGTAATACGGTCTAATCAGCAGTAGGGAGGTAATACTAATCAGCAGTAGGGAGGTAATACAGTCTAATCAGCAGTAGGGAGGTAATACGGTCTAATCAGCAGTAGGGAGGTAATACGGTCTAATCAGCAGTAGGGAGGTAATACGGTCTAATCAGCAATAGGGAGGTAATACGGTCTAATCAGCAGTAGGGTGGTAATACGGTCTAAACAGCAGTAGGGAGGTAATACGGTCTAATCAGCAGTCTAATCAGCAGTAGGGAGGTAATACGGTCTAATCAGCAGTAGGGAGGTAATACGGTCTAATCAGCAGTAGGGAGGTAATACGGTCTAATCAGCAGTAGGGAGGTAATACGGTCTAATCAGCAGTAGGGAGGTAATACGGTCTAATCAGCAGTAGGGAGGTAATACGGTCTAATCAGCAGTAATACGGTCTAATCAGCAGTAGGGAGGTAAGATGGTCTAATCAGCAGTAGGGAGGTAATACGGTCTAATCAGCAGTAGGGAGGTAAGATGGTCTAATCAGCGGTAGGGAGGTTATACGGTCTAATCAGCAGTAGGGAGGTAATACGGTCTAATCAGCGGTAGGGAGGTAATACGGTCTAATCAGCAGTAGGGAGGTAATACGGTCTAATCAGCGGTAATACTGTCTAATCAGCAGTAGGGAGGTAATACGGTCTAATCAGCAGTAGGGAGGTAATACGGTCTAATCAGCGGTAGGGAGGTAATACGGTCTAATCAGCGGTAGGGAGGTAATACGGTCTAATCAGCAGTAATACGGTCTAATCAGCAGTAATACGGTCTAATCAGCAGTAATACGGTCTAATCAGCAGTAGGGAGGTAATACGGTCTAATCAGCAGTAATACGGTCTAATCAGCGGTAGGGAGGTAATACGGTCTAATCAGCAGTAGGGAGGTAATACGGTCTAATCAGCAGTAATACGGTCTAATCAGCAGTAATACGGTCTAATCAGCAGTAGGGAGGTAATACGGTCTAATCAGCGGTAGGGAGGTAATACGGTCTAATCAGCAGTAATACGGTCTAATCAGCAGTAATACGGTCTAATCAGCAGTAATACGGTCTAATCAGCAGTAATACGGTCTAATCAGCAGTAATACGGTCTAATCAGCAGTAATACGGTCTAATCAGCAGTAATACGGTCTAATCAGCAGTAGGGAGGTAATACGGTCTAATCAGCAGTAATACGGTCTAATCAGCAGTAGGGAGGTAATACGGTCTAATCAGCGGTAGGGAGGTAATACGGTCTAATCAGCGGTAGGGAGGTAATACGGTCTAATCAGCGGTAGGGAGGTAATACGGTCTAATCAGCAGTAGGGAGGTAATACGGTCTAATCAGCAGTAATACGGTCTAATCAGCGGTAGGGAGGTAATACGGTCTAATCAGCAGTAATACGGTCTAATCAGCGGTAATACGGTCTAATCAGCAGTAATACGGTCTAATCAGCAGTAATACGGTCTAATCAGCAGTAGGGAGGTAATACGGTCTAATCAGCAGTAGGGAGGTAATACAGTCTAATCAGCAGTAGGGAGGTAATACGGTCTAATCAGCAGTAGGGAGGTAATACGGTCTAATCAGCAGTAGGGAGGTAATACGGTCTAATCAGCAGTAATACGGTCTAATCAGCGGTAGCGAGGTAATACGGTCTAACATGTATGGTCGTGGTCTGTTTGTTCCCTGTAGCAGGGTCATGGTCTGTTTGTTCCCTGTAGCAGGGTCATGGTCTGTTTGTTCCCTGTAGCAGGGTCGTGGTCTCTATGTTCCCTGTAGCAGGGTCATGGTCTCTATGTTCCCTGTAGGAGGGTCATGGTCTGTTTGTTCCCTGTAGCAGGGTCGTGGTCTCTATGTTCCCTGTAGCAGGGTCGTGGTCTGTTTGTTCCCTGTAGCAGGGTCGTGGTCTCTATGTTCCCTGTAGGAGGGTCGTGGTCTCTATGTTCCCTGTAGCAGGGTCGTGGTCTGTTTGTTCCCTGTAGCAGGGTCGTGGTCTGTTTGTTCCCTGTAGCAGGGTCGTGGTCTGTTTGTTCCCTGTAGCAGGGTCGTGGTCTGTTTGTTCCCTGTAGCAGGGTCGTGGTCTCTATGTTCCCTGTTGCAGGGTCGTGGTCTGTTTGTTCCCTGTAGGAGGGTCGTGGTCTGTTTGGTCCCTGTAGCAGGGTCGTGGTCTGTTTGTTCCCTGTAGGAGGGTCGTGGTCTCTATGTTCCCTGTAGCAGGGTCGTGGTCTGTTTGTTCCCTGTAGGAGGGTCGTGGTCTGTTTGTTCCCTGTTGCAGGGTCGTGGTCTGTTTGTTCCCTGTAGCAGGGTCGTGGTCTGTTTGTTCCCTGTAGGAGGGTCGTGGTCTGTTTGTTCCCTGTAGGAGGGTCGTGGTCTGTTTGTTCCCTGTAGGAGGGTCGTGGTCTGTTTGTTCCCTGTAGCAGGGTTGTGGTCTCTATGTTCCCTGTTGCAGGGTCATGGTCTGTTTGTTCCCTGTAGGAGGGCCATGGTCTGTTTGTTCCCTGTAGGAGGGTCATGGTCTGTTTGTCTTCTGTAGGAGGGTCATGGTCTGTTTGTTCCCTGTAGGAGGCCATCACAGATGGGCTGGAGATAGCCGTGTCCCCCAGGAGCCTCCACAGTGAGCTGATGTGTCCCATCTGTCTGGACATGCTGAAGAACACCATGACAACCAAGGAATGTCTGCACCGCTTCTGTGCCGACTGCATCATCACCGCCCTCCGATCAGGGTATGTACCCCTACCCTAACCTACCTTAAAGTAACCTACCCTACCCATCATCACCGCCCTCCGATCAGGGTATGTACCCCTACCCTAACCTACCTTAAAGTAACCTGCCCTACCCATCATCACCGCCCTCCGATCAGGGTATGTACCCCTACCCTAACCTACCCTAAAGTAACCTACCCTACCCGTCATCACCGCCCTCCGATCAGGGTATGTACCCCTACCCTAACCTACCTTAAAGTAACCTACCCTACCCGTCATCACCGCCCTCCGATCAGGGTATGTACCCCTACCCTAACCTACCTTAAAGTAACCTACCCTACCCATCATCACCGCCCTCCGATCAGGGTATGTATCCCTACCCTAACCTACCTTAAAGTAACCTACCCTACCCATCATCACCGCCCTCCGATCAGGGTATGTACCCCTACCCTAACCTACCTTAAAGTAACCTGCCCTACCCATCATCACCGCCCTCCGATCAGGGTATGTACCCCTACCCTAACCTACCTTAAAGTAACCTACCCTACCCATCATCACCGCCCTCCGATCAGGGTATGTACCCCTACCCTAACCTACCTTAAAGTAACCTACCCTACCCATCATCACCGCCCTCCGATCAGGGTATGTACCCCTACCCTAACCTACCCTAAAGTAACCTACCCTACCCATCATCACCGCCCTCCGATCAGGGTATGTACCCCTACCCTAACCTACCTTAAAGTAACCTACCCTACCCGTCATCACCGCCCTCCGATCAGGGTATGTACCCCTACCCTAACCTACCTTAAAGTAACCTACCCTACCCATCATCACCGCCCTCCGATCAGGGTATGTACCCCTACCCTAACCTACCCTAAAGTAACCTACCCTACCCATCATCACCGCCCTCCGATCAGGGTATGTACCCCTACCCTAACCTACCTTAAAGTAACCTACCCTACCCATCATCACCGCCCTCCGATCAGGGTATGTACCCCTACCCTAACCTAACTTAAAGTAACCTACCCTACCCATCATCACCGCCCTCCGATCAGGGTATGTATCCCTACCCTAACCTACCCTAAAGTAACCTACCCTACCCATCATCACCGCCCTCCGATCAGGGTATGTACCCCTACCCTAACCTACCCTAAAGTTACCACACCTACCCATCATCACCGCCCTCAGATCAGTGTATGTTATGATTATGTTGTGTCGTCCACCCCTCAACTCAACTGCCTTCCTTAGTTTGAGTATAAACCACCATGCTACTGTTGACACACCACCACCACATGCTACTGTTGACACACCACCACCACCACCACCATGCTACTGTTGACACACCACCACCACCACCTGCTACTGTTGACACCACACCACCACCACCACATGCTACTGTTGACACCACACCACCACCACCACATGCTACTGTTGACACAACACCACCACCACATGCTGCTGTTGACACCACCACATGCTACTGTTGACACAACACCACCACCACCACCACATGCTACTGTTGACACAACACCACCACCACCACATGCTACTGTTGACACAACACCACCACCACCACCACCACCTGCTACTGTTGACACAACACCACCACCACCACCTGCTACTGTTGACACCACAGCACCACCACCACATGCTACTGTTGACACAACACCACCACCACATGCTACTGTTGACACAACACCACCACCACCACCTGCTACTGTTGACACCACAGCACCACCACCACATGCTACTGTTGACACACCACCAGCACCACCACCACCACCTTCTACTGTTGACACAACACCACCACCACCACCACCTGCTACTGTTGACACCACACCACCACCACCACATGCTACTGTTGACACCACACCACCACCACCACATGCTACTGTTGACACAACACCACCACCAACACCACATGCTACTGTTGACACAACACCACCATCACCACATGCTACTGTTGACACACCACCACCATCACTACCTGCTACTGTTGACACAACACCACCACATGCTACTGTTGACACAACACCACCACCACCACCACATGCTACTGTTGACACAACACCACCACCACCACCACATGCTACTGTTGACACAACACCACCACCACCACCACATGCTACTGTTGACACACCACCAGCACCACCACCACCTGCTACTGTTGACAGACCACCACCACCACCACCACATGCTACTGTTGACACACCACCACCACCACCACCACCTGCTACTGTTGACACACCAACACCACCACATGCTACTGTTGACACAACACCACCACAACCACATGCTACTGTTGACACAACACCACCACCACTACCTGCTACTGTTGACACAACACCACCACCACCACATGCTACTGTTGACACAACACCACCACATGCTACTGTTGACACAACACCACCACCACCACATGCTACTGTTGACACACCACCAGCACCACCACCACCTTCTACTGTTGACACACCACCACCACCACCACATGCTACTGTTGACACAACACCACCACCACCACCACTACCTGCTACTGTTGACACAACAACACCACCACCACCTGCTACTGTTGACACCACACCACTACCACCACATGCTACTGTTGACACCACACCACCACCACCACATGCTACTGTTGACACAACACCACCACCACATGCTGCTGTTGACACCACCACATGCTACTGTTGGCACAACACCACCACCACCACATGCTGCTGTTGACACCACCACATGCTACTGTTGACACAACACCACCACCACCACCACATGCTACTGTTGACACAACACCACCACCACCACCACCACCTGCTACTGTTGACACCACACCACCACCACCACCTGCTACTGTTGACACCACACCACCACCACCACATGCTACTGTTGACACCACACCACCACCACCACATGCTTCTACTGTTGACACAACACCACCACTACCACATGCTACTGTTGACACCACACCACCACCACCACATGCTACTGTTGACACAACACCACCACCACCACCACCTGCTACTGTTGACACCACACCACCACCACCACATGCTACTGTTGACACACCACCACCACCACATGCTACTGTTGACACAACACCACCACCACCACCTGCTACTGTTGACACAACACCACCACCACCACCTGCTACTGTTGACACACCACCACCACCACCACCATGCTACTGTTGACACACCACCACCACCACATGCTACTGTTGACACACCACCACCACCACCACCACATGCTACTGTTGACACAACACCACCACATGCTACTGTTGACACAACACCACCACCACATGCTACTGTTGACACAACACCACCACCACCACCACATGCTACTGTTGACACAACACCACCACCACCACCACATGCTACTGTTGACACACCACCAGCACCACCACCACCTGCTACTGTTGACAGACCACCACCACCACATGCTACTGTTGACACACCACCACCACCACCACCACCTGCTACTGTTGACACACCAACACCACCACATGCTACTGTTGACACAACACCACCACAACCACATGCTACTGTTGACACAACACCACCACCACTACCTGCTACTGTTGACACAACACCACCACCACCACATGCTACTGTTGACACAACACCACCACATGCTACTGTTGACACAACACCACCACCACCACATGCTACTGTTGACACACCACCAGCACCACCACCACCTTCTACTGTTGACACACCACCACCACATGCTACTGTTGACACAACACCACCACCACCACCACTACCTGCTACTGTTGACACAACAACACCACCACCACCACCACCTGCTACTGTTGACACCACACCACTACCACCACATGCTACTGTTGACACCACACCACCACCACCACATGCTACTGTTGACACAACACCACCACCACATGCTGCTGTTGACACCACCACATGCTACTGTTGGCACAACACCACCACCACCACATGCTGCTGTTGACACCACCACATGCTGCTGTTGACACCACCACATGCTACTGTTGACACAACACCACCACCACCACCACATGCTACTGTTGACACAACACCACCACCACCACCACCACCTGCTACTGTTGACACCACACCACCACCACCACCTGCTACTGTTGACACCACACCACCACCACCACATGCTACTGTTGACACAACACCACCACCACCACATGCTTCTACTGTTGACACAACACCACCACTACCACATGCTACTGTTGACACCACACCACCACCACCACATGCTACTGTTGACACACCACCACCACCACCTGCTACTGTTGACACCACACCACCACATGCTACTGTTGACACAACACCACCACCACATGCTACTGTTGACACAACACCACCACCACCACCTGCTACTGTTGACACACCACCACCACCACCACCTGCTACTGTTGACACACCACCACCACCACCACCATGCTACTGTTGACACACCACCACCACCACATGCTACTGTTGACACACCACCACCACCACCACCACCACCACCACCACATGCTACTGTTGACACAACACCACCACCACCTGCTACTGTTGACACAACACCACCACCACCACATGCTACTGTTGACACAACACCACCACCACCACCACATGCTACTGTTGACACAACACCACCACCACCACCTGCTACTGTTGACACACCACCACCATGCTACTGTTGACACACCACCACCACCACATGCTACTGTTGACACACCACCACCACCACCACATGCTACTGTTGACACCACACCACCACCACCACATGCTACTGTTGACACCACCACATGCTACTGTTGACACAACACCACCACCACCACATGCTACTGTTGACACACCACCAGCACCACCACCACCTTCTACTGTTGACACAGCACCACCACCACCACCACCTGCTACTGTTGACACCACCACACCACCACCACCACATTCTACTGTTGACACAAGACCACCACCACCACATGCTGCTGTTGACACCACCACATGCTACTGTTGACACAACACCACCACCACCACATACTACTGTTGACACAACACCACCACCACCACCTGCTACTGTTGACATACCACCACCACCACCACCACCTGCTACTGTTGACACAACACCACCACCACCATCTGCTACTGTTGACACCACAGCGCCACCACCACATGCTACTGTTGACACAACACCACCACCACCACATGCTTTTGTGTGATCACCACCAGCACCACCACTACCTTCTACTGTTGACACAACACCACCACCACCACCTGCTACTGTTGACACAACACCACCACCACCACATGCTACTGTTGACACCACACCACCACCACCACATGCTACTGTTGACACAACACCACCACCACCACCACATGCTACTGTTGACACCACACCACCACCACCACATGCTACTGTTGACACAACACCACCACCACCACCTGCTACTGTTGACACAACACCACCACCACCACCTGCTACTGTTGACACAACACCACCACCACCACATGCTACTGTTGACACCACACCACCACCACCACATGCTACTGTTGACACAACACCACCACCACATGCTACTGTTGACACAACACCACCACCACATGCTACTGTTGACACAACACCACCACCACCACCACATGCTACTGTTGACACAACACCACCACCACCACATGCTACTGTTGACACAACACCACCACCACCACCTGCTACTGTTGACACCACAGCACCACCACCACATGCTACTGTTGACACAACACCACCACCACCACATGCTACTGTTGACACACCACCAGCACCACCACCACCTTCTACTGTTGACACAACACCACCACCACACATGCTACTGTTGACACAACACCACCACCACCACATGCTACTGTTGACACACCACCAGCACCACCACCACCTTCTACTGTTGACACAACATCACCACCACCACATGCTACTGTTGACACAACACCACCACCTGCTACTGTTGACAGACCACCACCACCACATGCTACTGTTGACACAACACCACCACCACATGCTACTGTTGACACAACACCACCACCACATGCTACTGTTGACACAACACCACCACCACTACCTGCTACTGTTGACACAACACCACCACCACCACCTGCTACTGTTGACACACCAACACCACCACATGCTACTGTTGACACAACACCACCACAACCACATGCTACTGTTGACACAACACCACCACCACTACCTGCTACTGTTGACACAACACCACCACCACCACATGCTACTGTTGACACAACACCACCACATGCTACTGTTGACACAACACCACCACCACCACATGCTACTGTTGACACACCACCAGCACCACCACCACCTTCTACTGTTGACACACCACCACCACCACCACATGCTACTGTTGACACAACACCACCACCACCACCACTACCTGCTACTGTTGACACAACAACACCACCACCACCACCACCTGCTACTGTTGACACCACACCACCACCACCACATGCTACTGTTGACACAACACCACCACCACATGCTGCTGTTGACACCACCACATGCTACTGTTGGCACAACACCACCACCACCACATGCTGCTGTTGACACCACCACATGCTGCTGTTGACACCACCACATGCTACTGTTGACACAACACCACCACCACCACCACATGCTACTGTTGACACAACACCACCACCACCACCACCACCTGCTACTGTTGACACCACACCACCACCACCACCTGCTACTGTTGACACCACACCACCACCACCACATGCTACTGTTGACACAACACCACCACCACCACATGCTTCTACTGTTGACACAACACCACCACTACCACATGCTACTGTTGACACCACACCACCACCACCACATGCTACTGTTGACACAACACCACCACCACCACCACCACCTGCTACTGTTGACACCACACCACCACCACCACATGCTACTGTTGACACAACACCACCACCACATGCTACTGTTGACACAACACCACCACCACCACCTGCTACTGTTGACACACCACCACCACCACCACCATGCTACTGTTGACACACCACCACCACCACATGCTACTGTTGACACACCACCACCACCACCACCACATGCTACTGTTGACACAACACCACCACCACCACCACCTGCTACTGTTGACACCACACCACCACCACCACATGCTACTGTTGACACAACACCACTACCACCACCACATGCTACTGTTGACACAACACCACCACCACCACCTGCTACTGTTGACACACCACCACCACCACCATGCTACTGTTGACACACCACCACCACCACATGCTACTGTTGACACACCACCACCACCACCACCACCACATGCTACTGTTGACACCACACCACCACCACCACATGCTACTGTTGACACCACCACATGCTACTGTTGACACAACACCACCACCACCACATGCTACTGTTGACACACCACCAGCACCACCACCACCTTCTACTGTTGACACAGCACCACCACCACCACCACCTGCTACTGTTGACACCACCACACCACCACCACCACATGCTACTGTTGACACAAGACCACCACCACCACATGCTGCTGTTGACACCACCACATGCTACTGTTGACACAACACCACCACCACCACATACTACTGTTGACACAACACCACCACCACCACATGCTACTGTTGACATACCACCACCACCACCACCTGCTACTGTTGACACAACACCACCACCACCATCTGCTACTGTTGACACCACAGCGCCACCACCACATGCTACTGTTGACACAACACCACCACCACCACATGCTTTTGTGTGATCACCACCAGCACCACCACTACCTTCTACTGTTGACACAACACCACCACCACCACATGCTACTGTTGACACAACACCACCACCACCACCTGCTACTGTTGACACAACACCACCACCACCACATGCTACTGTTGACACCACACCACCACCACCACATGCTACTGTTGACACAACACCACCACCACCACCACATGCTGCTGTTGACACCACCACATGCTACTGTTGACACAACACCACCACCACATGCTACTGTTGACACAACACCACCACCACCACCACATGCTACTGTTGACACAACACCACCACCACCACATGCTACTGTTGACACAACACCACCACCACCACCTGCTACTGTTGACACCACAGCACCACCACCACATGCTACTGTTGACACAACACCACCACCACCACATGCTACTGTTGACACACCACCAGCACCACCACCACCTTCTACTGTTGACACAACACCACCACCACACATGCTACTGTTGACACAACACCACCACCACCACATGCTACTGTTGACACACCACCAGCACCACCACCACCTTCTACTGTTGACACAACATCACCACCACCACATGCTACTGTTGACACAACACCACCACCACCACCTGCTACTGTTGACACAACACCACCACCTGCTACTGTTGACAGACCACCACCACCACATGCTACTGTTGACACAACACCACCACCACATGCTACTGTTGACACAACACCACCACCACATGCTACTGTTGACACAACACCACCACCACTACCTGCTACTGTTGACACAACACCACCACCACCACCTGCTACTGTTGACACACCAACACCACCACATGCTACTGTTGACACAACACCACCACAACCACATGCTACTGTTGACACAACACCACCACCACTACCTGCTACTGTTGACACAACACCACCACCACCACATGCTACTGTTGACACAACACCACCACATGCTACTGTTGACACAACACCACCACCACCACATGCTACTGTTGACACACCACCAGCACCACCACCACCTTCTACTGTTGACACACCACCACCACCACCACATGCTACTGTTGACACAACACCACCACCACTACCTGCTACTGTTGACACAACAACACCACCACCACCACCACCTGCTACTGTTGACACCACACCACCACCACCACATGCTACTGTTGACACAACACCACCACCACATGCTGCTGTTGACACCACCACATGCTACTGTTGGCACAACACCACCACCACCACATGCTGCTGTTGACACCACCACATGCTGCTGTTGACACCACCACATGCTACTGTTGACACAACACCACCACCACCACCACCACATGCTACTGTTGACACAACACCACCACCACCACCACCACCACCTGCTACTGTTGACACCACACCACCACCACCACCTGCTACTGTTGACACCACACCACCACCACCACATGCTACTGTTGACACAACACCACCACCACCACATGCTTCTACTGTTGACACAACACCACCACTACCACATGCTACTGTTGACACCACACCACCACCACCACATGCTACTGTTGACACAACACCACCACCACCACCACCACCTGCTACTGTTGACACCACACCACCACCACCACATGCTACTGTTGACACAACACCACCACCACATGCTACTGTTGACACAACACCACCACCACCACCTGCTACTGTTGACACACCACCACCACCACCACCATGCTACTGTTGACACACCACCACCACCACATGCTACTGTTGACACACCACCACCACCACCACCACATGCTACTGTTGACACAACACCACCACCACCACCACCTGCTACTGTTGACACCACACCACCACCACCACATGCTACTGTTGACACAACACCACCACCACCACCACATGCTACTGTTGACACAACACACCACCACCACCACATGCTACTGTTGACACACCACCACCACCACCATGCTACTGTTGACACACCACCACCACCACATGCTACTGTTGACACACCACCACCACCACCACCACCACATGCTACTGTTGACACCACCACATGCTACTTTTGACACAACACCACCACCACCACATGCTACTGTTGACACACCACCAGCACCACCACCACCTTCTACTGTTGACACAGCACCACCACCACCACCACCTGCTACTGTTGACACCACCACACCACCACCACCACATGCTACTGTTGACACAAGACCACCACCACCACATGCTGCTGTTGACACCACCACATGCTACTGTTGACACAACACCACCACCACCACATACTACTGTTGACACAACACCACCACCACCACCACCTGCTACTGTTGACACCACACCACCACCACCACATGCTACTGTTGACACAACACCACCACCACCACCACATGCTACTGTTGACACAACACCACCACCACCACCTGCTACTGTTGACACACCACCACCACCACCATGCTACTGTTGACACACCACCACCACCACATGCTACTGTTGACACACCACCACCACCACCACCACCACATGCTACTGTTGACACCACCACATGCTACTTTTGACACAACACCACCACCACCACATGCTACTGTTGACACACCACCAGCACCACCACCACCTTCTACTGTTGACACAGCACCACCACCACCACCACCTGCTACTGTTGACACCACCACACCACCACCACCACATGCTACTGTTGACACAAGACCACCACCACCACATGCTGCTGTTGACACCACCACATGCTACTGTTGACACAACACCACCACCACCACATACTACTGTTGACACAACACCACCACCACCACATGCTACTGTTGACATACCACCACCACCACCACCTGCTACTGTTGACACAACACCACCACCACCATCTGCTACTGTTGACACCACAGCGCCACCACCACATGCTACTGTTGACACAACACCACCACCACCACATGCTTTTGTGTGATCACCACCAGCACCACCACTACCTTCTACTGTTGACACAACACCACCACCACCACATGCTACTGTTGACACAACACCACCACCACCACCTGCTACTGTTGACACAACACCACCACCACCACATGCTACTGTTGACACCACACCACCACCACCACATGCTACTGTTGACACAACACCACCACCACCACCACATGCTGCTGTTGACACCACCACATGCTACTGTTGACACAACACCACCACCACATGCTACTGTTGACACAACACCACCACCACCACCACATGCTACTGTTGACACAACACCACCACCACCACATGCTACTGTTGACACAACACCACCACCACCACCTGCTACTGTTGACACCACAGCACCACCACCACCACATGCTACTGTTGACACAACACCACCACCACCACATGCTACTGTTGACACACCACCAGCACCACCACCACCTTCTACTGTTGACACAACACCACCACCACACATGCTACTGTTGACACAACACCACCACCACCACATGCTACTGTTGACACACCACCAGCACCACCACCACCTTCTACTGTTGACACAACATCACCACCACCACATGCTACTGTTGACACAACACCACCATCACCACATGCTACTGTTGACACACCACCACCATCACTACCTGCTACTGTTGACACAACACCACCACATGCTACTGTTGACACAACACCACCACCACCACCACATGCTACTGTTGACACAACACCACCACCACCACCACATGCTACTGTTGACACAACACCACCACCACCACCACATGCTACTGTTGACACACCACCAGCACCACCACCACCTGCTACTGTTGACAGACCACCACCACCACATGCTACTGTTGACACACCACCACCACCACCACCACCTGCTACTGTTGACACACCAACACCACCACATGCTACTGTTGACACAACACCACCACAACCACATGCTACTGTTGACACAACACCACCACCACTACCTGCTACTGTTGACACAACACCACCACCACCACATGCTACTGTTGACACAACACCACCACATGCTACTGTTGACACACCACCAGCACCACCACCACCTTCTACTGTTGACACACCACCACCACCACCACATGCTACTGTTGACACAACACCACCACCACCACCACTACCTGCTACTGTTGACACAACAACACCACCACCACCACCACCTGCTACTGTTGACACCACACCACTACCACCACATGCTACTGTTGACACCACACCACCACCACCACATGCTACTGTTGACACAACACCACCACCACATGCTGCTGTTGACACCACCACATGCTACTGTTGACACCACCACATGCTACTGTTGACACAACACCACCACCACCACCACATGCTACTGTTGACACAACACCACCACCACCACCACCACCTGCTACTGTTGACACCACACCACCACCACCACCTGCTACTGTTGACACCACACCACCACCACCACATGCTACTGTTGACACAACACCACCACCACCACATGCTTCTACTGTTGACACAACACCACCACTACCACATGCTACTGTTGACACCACACCACCACCACCACATGCTACTGTTGACACAACACCACCACCACCACCACCTGCTACTGTTGACACCACACCACCACCACCACATGCTACTGTTGACACAACACCACCACCACATGCTACTGTTGACACAACACCACCACCACCACCTGCTACTGTTGACACACCACCACCACCACCACCATGCTACTGTTGACACACCACCACCACCACATGCTACTGTTGACACACCACCACCACCACCACCACCACATGCTACTGTTGACACAACACCACCATCACTACCTGCTACTGTTGACACAACACCACCACATGCTACTGTTGACACAACACCACCACCACCACCACATGCTACTGTTGACACAACACCACCACCACCACCACATGCTACTGTTGACACAACACCACCACCACCACCACATGCTACTGTTGACACACCACCAGCACCACCACCACCTGCTACTGTTGACAGACCACCACCACCACATGCTACTGTTGACACACCACCACCACCACCACCACCTGCTACTGTTGACACACCAACACCACCACATGCTACTGTTGACACAACACCACCACAACCACATGCTACTGTTGACACAACACCACCACCACTACCTGCTACTGTTGACACAACACCACCACCACCACATGCTACTGTTGACACAACACCACCACATGCTACTGTTGACACAACACCACCACCACCACATGTTACTGTTGACACACCACCAGCACCACCACCACCTTCTACTGTTGACACACCACCACCACCACCACATGCTACTGTTGACACAACACCACCACCACCACCACTACCTGCTACTGTTGACACAACAACACCACCACCACCACCACCTGCTACTGTTGACACCACACCACTACCACCACATGCTACTGTTGACACCACACCACCACCACCACATGCTACTGTTGACACAACACCACCACCACATGCTGCTGTTGACACCACCACATGCTACTGTTGGCACAACACCACCACCACCACATGCTGCTGTTGACACCACCACATGCTGCTGTTGACACCACCACATGCTACTGTTGACACAACACCACCACCACCACCACATGCTACTGTTGACACAACACCACCACCACCACCACCACCTGCTACTGTTGACACCACACCACCACCACCACCTGCTACTGTTGACACCACACCACCACCACCACATGCTACTGTTGACACAACACCACCACCACCACATGCTTCTACTGTTGACACAACACCACCACCACATGCTACTGTTGACACAACACCACCACCACCACCTGCTACTGTTGACACACCACCACCACCACCACCATGCTACTGTTGACACACCACCACCACCACATGCTACTGTTGACACACCACCACCACCACCACCACCACATGCTACTGTTGACACAACACCACCACCACCTGCTACTGTTGACACCACACCACCACCACCACATGCTACTGTTGACACAACACCACTACCACCACATGCTACTGTTGACACAACACCACCACCACCACCACATGCTACTGTTGACACAACACCACCACCACCACCTGCTACTGTTGACACACCACCACCACCACATGCTACTGTTGACACCACCACATGCTACTGTTGACACAACACCACCACCACCACATGCTACTGTTGACACACCACCAGCACCACCACCACCTTCTACTGTTGACACAGCACCACCACCACCACCACCTGCTACTGTTGACACCACCACACCACCACCACCACATTCTACTGTTGACACAAGACCACCACCACCACATGCTGCTGTTGACACCACCACATGCTACTGTTGACACAACACCACCACCACCACATACTACTGTTGACACAACACCACCACCACCACATGCTACTGTTGACATACCACCACCACCACCACCACCTGCTACTGTTGACACAACACCACCACCACCATCTGCTACTGTTGACACCACAGCGCCACCACCACATGCTACTGTTGACACAACACCACCACCACCACATGCTTTTGTGTGATCACCACCAGCACCACCACTACCTTCTACTGTTGACACAACACCACCACCACCACCTGCTACTGTTGACACAACACCACCACCACCACATGCTACTGTTGACACCACACCACCACCACCACATGCTACTGTTGACACAACACCACCACCACCACCACATGCTACTGTTGACACCACACCACCACCACCACATGCTACTGTTGACACAACACCACCACCACCACCTGCTACTGTTGACACAACACCACCACCACCACCTGCTACTGTTGACACAACACCACCACCACCACATGCTACTGTTGACACCACACCACCACCACCACATGCTACTGTTGACACAACACCACCACCACCACCACATGCTACTGTTGACACAACACCACCACCACCACATGCTACTGTTGACACAACACCACCACCACCACCTGCTACTGTTGACACCACAGCACCACCACCACATGCTACTGTTGACACAACACCACCACCACCACATGCTACTGTTGACACACCACCAGCACCACCACCACATGCTACTGTTGACACAACACCACCACCACCACCACATGCTGCTGTTGACACCACCACATGCTACTGTTGACACAACACCACCACCACATGCTACTGTTGACACAACACCACCACCACCACCACATGCTACTGTTGACACAACACCACCACCACCACATGCTACTGTTGACACAACACCACCACCACCACCTGCTACTGTTGACACCACAGCACCACCACCACCACATGCTACTGTTGACACAACACCACCACCACCACATGCTACTGTTGACACACCACCAGCACCACCACCACCTTCTACTGTTGACACAACACCACCACCACACATGCTACTGTTGACACAACACCACCACCACCACATGCTACTGTTGACACACCACCAGCACCACCACCACCTTCTACTGTTGACACAACATCACCACCACCACATGCTACTGTTGACACAACACCACCATCACCACATGCTACTGTTGACACACCACCACCATCACTACCTGCTACTGTTGACACAACACCACCACATGCTACTGTTGACACAACACCACCACCACCACCACATGCTACTGTTGACACAACACCACCACCACCACCACATGCTACTGTTGACACAACACCACCACCACCACCACATGCTACTGTTGACACACCACCAGCACCACCACCACCTGCTACTGTTGACAGACCACCACCACCACATGCTACTGTTGACACACCACCACCACCACCACCACCTGCTACTGTTGACACACCAACACCACCACATGCTACTGTTGACACAACACCACCACAACCACATGCTACTGTTGACACAACACCACCACCACTACCTGCTACTGTTGACACAACACCACCACCACCACATGCTACTGTTGACACAACACCACCACATGCTACTGTTGACACACCACCAGCACCACCACCACCTTCTACTGTTGACACACCACCACCACCACCACATGCTACTGTTGACACAACACCACCACCACCACCACTACCTGCTACTGTTGACACAACAACACCACCACCACCACCACCTGCTACTGTTGACACCACACCACTACCACCACATGCTACTGTTGACACCACACCACCACCACCACATGCTACTGTTGACACAACACCACCACCACATGCTGCTGTTGACACCACCACATGCTACTGTTGACACCACCACATGCTACTGTTGACACAACACCACCACCACCACCACATGCTACTGTTGACACAACACCACCACCACCACCACCACCTGCTACTGTTGACACCACACCACCACCACCACCTGCTACTGTTGACACCACACCACCACCACCACATGCTACTGTTGACACAACACCACCACCACCACATGCTTCTACTGTTGACACAACACCACCACTACCACATGCTACTGTTGACACCACACCACCACCACCACATGCTACTGTTGACACAACACCACCACCACCACCACCTGCTACTGTTGACACCACACCACCACCACCACATGCTACTGTTGACACAACACCACCACCACATGCTACTGTTGACACAACACCACCACCACCACCTGCTACTGTTGACACACCACCACCACCACCACCATGCTACTGTTGACACACCACCACCACCACATGCTACTGTTGACACACCACCACCACCACCACCACCACATGCTACTGTTGACACAACACCACCATCACTACCTGCTACTGTTGACACAACACCACCACATGCTACTGTTGACACAACACCACCACCACCACCACATGCTACTGTTGACACAACACCACCACCACCACCACATGCTACTGTTGACACAACACCACCACCACCACCACATGCTACTGTTGACACACCACCAGCACCACCACCACCTGCTACTGTTGACAGACCACCACCACCACATGCTACTGTTGACACACCACCACCACCACCACCACCTGCTACTGTTGACACACCAACACCACCACATGCTACTGTTGACACAACACCACCACAACCACATGCTACTGTTGACACAACACCACCACCACTACCTGCTACTGTTGACACAACACCACCACCACCACATGCTACTGTTGACACAACACCACCACATGCTACTGTTGACACAACACCACCACCACCACATGTTACTGTTGACACACCACCAGCACCACCACCACCTTCTACTGTTGACACACCACCACCACCACCACATGCTACTGTTGACACAACACCACCACCACCACCACTACCTGCTACTGTTGACACAACAACACCACCACCACCACCACCTGCTACTGTTGACACCACACCACTACCACCACATGCTACTGTTGACACCACACCACCACCACCACATGCTACTGTTGACACAACACCACCACCACATGCTGCTGTTGACACCACCACATGCTACTGTTGGCACAACACCACCACCACCACATGCTGCTGTTGACACCACCACATGCTGCTGTTGACACCACCACATGCTACTGTTGACACAACACCACCACCACCACCACATGCTACTGTTGACACAACACCACCACCACCACCACCACCTGCTACTGTTGACACCACACCACCACCACCACCTGCTACTGTTGACACCACACCACCACCACCACATGCTACTGTTGACACAACACCACCACCACCACATGCTTCTACTGTTGACACAACACCACCACCACATGCTACTGTTGACACAACACCACCACCACCACCTGCTACTGTTGACACACCACCACCACCACCACCATGCTACTGTTGACACACCACCACCACCACATGCTACTGTTGACACACCACCACCACCACCACCACCACATGCTACTGTTGACACAACACCACCACCACCTGCTACTGTTGACACCACACCACCACCACCACATGCTACTGTTGACACAACACCACTACCACCACATGCTACTGTTGACACAACACCACCACCACCACCACATGCTACTGTTGACACAACACCACCACCACCACCTGCTACTGTTGACACACCACCACCACCACATGCTACTGTTGACACCACCACATGCTACTGTTGACACAACACCACCACCACCACATGCTACTGTTGACACACCACCAGCACCACCACCACCTTCTACTGTTGACACAGCACCACCACCACCACCACCTGCTACTGTTGACACCACCACACCACCACCACCACATTCTACTGTTGACACAAGACCACCACCACCACATGCTGCTGTTGACACCACCACATGCTACTGTTGACACAACACCACCACCACCACATACTACTGTTGACACAACACCACCACCACCACATGCTACTGTTGACATACCACCACCACCACCACCACCTGCTACTGTTGACACAACACCACCACCACCATCTGCTACTGTTGACACCACAGCGCCACCACCACATGCTACTGTTGACACAACACCACCACCACCACATGCTTTTGTGTGATCACCACCAGCACCACCACTACCTTCTACTGTTGACACAACACCACCACCACCACCTGCTACTGTTGACACAACACCACCACCACCACATGCTACTGTTGACACCACACCACCACCACCACATGCTACTGTTGACACAACACCACCACCACCACCACATGCTACTGTTGACACCACACCACCACCACCACATGCTACTGTTGACACAACACCACCACCACCACCTGCTACTGTTGACACAACACCACCACCACCACCTGCTACTGTTGACACAACACCACCACCACCACATGCTACTGTTGACACCACACCACCACCACCACATGCTACTGTTGACACAACACCACCACCACCACCACATGCTACTGTTGACACAACACCACCACCACCACATGCTACTGTTGACACAACACCACCACCACCACCTGCTACTGTTGACACCACAGCACCACCACCACATGCTACTGTTGACACAACACCACCACCACCACATGCTACTGTTGACACACCACCAGCACCACCACCACCTTCTACTGTTGACACAACACCACCACCACACATGCTACTGTTGACACAACACCACCACCACCACATGCTACTGTTGACACACCACCAGCACCACCACCACCTTCTACTGTTGACACAACATCACCACCACCACATGCTACTGTTGACACAACACCACCACCACCACCTGCTACTGTTGACACAACACCACCACCTGCTACTGTTGACAGACCACCACCACCACCTGCTACTGTTGACAGACCACCACCACCACATGCTACTGTTGACACAACACCACCACCACATGCTACTGTTGACACAACACCACCACCACATGCTACTGTTGACACAACACCACCACCACTACCTGCTACTGTTGACACAACACCACCACCACCACCTGCTACTGTTGACACACCAACACCACCACATGCTACTGTTGACACAACACCACCACAACCACATGCTACTGTTGACACAACACCACCACCACTACCTGCTACTGTTGACACAACACCACCACCACCACATGCTACTGTTGACACAACACCACCACATGCTACTGTTGACACAACACCACCACCACCACATGCTACTGTTGACACACCACCAGCACCACCACCACCTTCTACTGTTGACACACCACCACCACCACCACATGTTACTGTTGACACAACACCACCACCACCACCACTACCTGCTACTGTTGACACAACAACACCACCACCACCTGCTACTGTTGACACCACACCACCACCACCACATGCTACTGTTGACACAACACCACCACCACATGCTGCTGTTGACACCACCACATGCTACTGTTGGCACAACACCACCACCACCACATGCTGCTGTTGACACCACCACATGCTGCTGTTGACACCACCACATGCTACTGTTGACACAACACCACCACCACCACCACATGCTACTGTTGACACAACACCACCACCACCACCACCACCTGCTACTGTTGACACCACACCACCACCACCACCTGCTACTGTTGACACCACACCACCACCACCACATGCTACTGTTGACACAACACCACCACCACCACATGCTTCTACTGTTGACACAACACCACCACTACCACATGCTACTGTTGACACCACACCACCACATGCTACTGTTGACACAACACCACCACCACCACCACCTGCTACTGTTGACACCACACCACCACCACCACATGCTACTGTTGACACAACACCACCACCACATGCTACTGTTGACACAACACCACCACCACCACCTGCTACTGTTGACACACCACCACCACCACCACCATGCTACTGTTGACACACCACCACCACCACATGCTACTGTTGACACACCACCACCACCACCACCATGCTACTGTTGACACAACACCACCACCACCTGCTACTGTTGACACCACACCACCACCACCACATGCTACTGTTGACACAACACCACCACCACCACCACATGCTACTGTTGACACAACACCACCACCACCACCTGCTACTGTTGACACACCACCACCACCACCATGCTACTGTTGACACACCACCACCACCACATGCTACTGTTGACACACCACCACCACCACCACCACCACCACATGCTACTGTTGACACCACACGCTACTGTTGACACCACACCACCACCACCACATGCTACTGTTGACACCACCACATGCTACTGTTGACACAACACCACCACCACCACATGCTACTGTTGACACACCACCAGCACCACCACCACCTTCTACTGTTGACACAGCACCACCACCACCACCACCTGCTACTGTTGACACCACCACACCACCACCACCACATGCTACTGTTGACACAAGACCACCACCACCACATGCTGCTGTTGACACCACCACATGCTACTGTTGACACAACACCACCACCACCACATACTACTGTTGACACAACACCACCACCACCACATGCTACTGTTGACATACCACCACCACCACCTGCTACTGTTGACACAACACCACCACCACCATCTGCTACTGTTGACACCACAGCGCCACCACCACATGCTACTGTTGACACAACACCACCACCACCACATGCTTTTGTGTGATCACCACCAGCACCACCACTACCTTCTACTGTTGACACAACACCACCACCACCACATGCTACTGTTGACACAACACCACCACCACCACCTGCTACTGTTGACACAACACCACCACCACCACATGCTACTGTTGACACCACACCACCACCACCACATGCTACTGTTGACACAACACCACCACCACCACCACATGCTGCTGTTGACACCACCACATGCTACTGTTGACACAACACCACCACCACATGCTACTGTTGACACAACACCACCACCACCACCACATGCTACTGTTGACACAACACCACCACCACCACATGCTACTGTTGACACAACACCACCACCACCACCTGCTACTGTTGACACAACACCACCACCACCACCTGCTACTGTTGACACAACACCACCACCACCACATGCTACTGTTGACACACCACCAGCACCACCACCACCTTCTACTGTTGACACAACACCACCACCACACATGCTACTGTTGACACAACACCACCACCACCACATGCTACTGTTGACACAACATCACCACCACCACATGCTACTGTTGACACAACACCACCACCACCACCTGCTACTGTTGACACAACACCACCACCTGCTACTGTTGACAGACCACCACCACCACATGCTACTGTTGACACAACACCACCACCACATGCTACTGTTGACACAACACCACCACCACCACCTGCTACTGTTGACACAACACCACCACCTGCTACTGTTGACAGACCACCACCACCACATGCTACTGTTGACAGACCACCACCACCACATGCTACTGTTGACACAACACCACCACCACCACATGCTACTGTTGACACAACACCACCACCACCACCTGCTACTGTTGACACAACACCAACACCTGCTACTGTTGACAGACCACCACCACCACATGCTACTGTTGACACACCACCACCACCACCACCACCACATGCTACTGTTGACACCACACCACCACCACCACATGCTACTGTTGACACCACCACATGCTACTGTTGACACAACACCACCACCACCACATGCTACTGTTGACACACCACCAGAACCACCACCACCTTCTACTGTTGACACACCACCAGCACCACCACATGCTACTGTTGACACCACACCACCACATGCTACTGTTGACACAACACCACCACATGCTACTGTTGACACAGCACCACCACCACCACCACCTGCTACTGTTGACACCACACCACCACCACCACCTGCTACTGTTGACACCACACCACCACCACCACATGCTGCTGTTGATACCACCACATGCTACTGTTGACACAACACCACCACCACCACATACTACTGTTGACACAACACCACCACCACCACATGCTACTGTTGACATACCACCACCACCACCTGCTACTGTTGACACCACACCACCACCACCACATACTACTGTTGACACAACACCACCACCACCACATGCTACTGTTGACATACCACCACCACCACCACCTGCTACTGTTGACACCACAGCGCCACCACCACATGCTACTGTTGACAGAACACCACCACATGCTACTGTTGACACACCACCAGCACCACCACCACCTTCTACTGTTGACACAACACCACCACCACCACATGCTACTGTTGACACATCAGCAGCTCCACCACCTTCTACTGTTGACACAACACCACCACCACCACCACATGCTACTGTTAACACAACACCACCACCACCACCTGCTACTGTTGACACAACACCACCACCACCACATGCTACTGTTGACACCACACCACCACCACCACATGCTACTGTTGACACAACACCCTCACCACCACCACATGCTGCTGTTGACACCACCACATGCTACTGTTGACACAACACCACCAGCACCACCACCACCTTCTACTGTTGACACAACATCACCACCACCACATGCTACTGTTGACACAACACCACCACCACCACCTGCTACTGTTGACACAACACCACCACCTGCTACTGTTGACAGACCACCACCACCACATGCTACTGTTGACACAACACCACCACCACATGCTACTGTTGACACAACACCACCACCACCACCTGCTACTGTTGACACAACACCACCACCTGCTACTGTTGACAGACCACCACCACCACATGCTACTGTTGACAGACCACCACCACCACATGCTACTGTTGACACAACACCACCACCAACACATGCTACTGTTGACACAACACCACCACCACCACCTGCTACTGTTGACACAACACCAACACCTGCTACTGTTGACAGACCACCACCACCACATGCTACTGTTGACACACCACCACCACCACCACCACCACATGCTACTGTTGACACCACACCACCACCACCACATGCTACTGTTGACACCACCACATGCTACTGTTGACACAACACCACCACCACCACATGCTACTGTTGACACACCACCAGAACCACCACCACCTTCTACTGTTGACACACCACCAGCACCACCACATGCTACTGTTGACACCACACCACCACATGCTACTGTTGACACAACACCACCACATGCTACTGTTGACACAGCACCACCACCACCACCACCTGCTACTGTTGACACCACACCACCACCACCACCTGCTACTGTTGACACCACACCACCACCACCACATGCTGCTGTTGATACCACCACATGCTACTGTTGACACAACACCACCACCACCACATACTACTGTTGACACAACACCACCACCACCACATGCTACTGTTGACATACCACCACCACCACCTGCTACTGTTGACACCACACCACCACCACCACATACTACTGTTGACACAACACCACCACCACCACATGCTACTGTTGACATACCACCACCACCACCACCTGCTACTGTTGACACCACAGCGCCACCACCACATGCTACTGTTGACACAACACCACCACATGCTACTGTTGACACACCACCAGCACCACCACCACCTTCTACTGTTGACACAACACCACCACCACCACATGCTACTGTTGACACATCAGCAGCTCCACCACCTTCTACTGTTGACACAACACCACCACCACCACCACATGCTACTGTTAACACAACACCACCACCACCACCTGCTACTGTTGACACAACACCACCACCACCACATGCTACTGTTGACACCACACCACCACCACCACATGCTACTGTTGACACAACACCCTCACCACCACCACATGCTGCTGTTGACACCACCACATGCTACTGTTGACACAACACCACCAGCACCACCACCACCTTCTACTGTTGACACAACATCACCACCACCACATGCTACTGTTGACACAACACCACCACCACCACCTGCTACTGTTGACACAACACCACCACCTGCTACTGTTGACAGACCACCACCACCACCACATGCTACTGTTGACACAACACCACCACCACATGCTACTGTTGACACAACACCACCACCTGCTACTGTTGACAGACCACCACCACCACATGCTACTGTTGACAGACCACCACCACCACATGCTACTGTTGACACAACACCACCACCAACACATGCTACTGTTGACACAACACCACCACCACCACCTGCTACTGTTGACACAACACCAACACCTGCTACTGTTGACAGACCACCACCACCACATGCTACTGTTGACACACCACCACCACCACCACCACCACATGCTACTGTTGACACCACACCACCACCACCACATGCTACTGTTGACACCACCACATGCTACTGTTGACACAACACCACCACCACCACATGCTACTGTTGACACACCACCAGCACCACCACCACCTTCTACTGTTGACACAACACCACCACCACCACATGCTACTGTTGACACCACACCACCACATGCTACTGTTGACACAACACCACCACATGCTACTGTTGACACAGCACCACCACCACCACCACCTGCTACTGTTGACACCACACCACCACCACCACATGCTACTGTTGACACAAGACCACCACCACCACATGCTGCTGTTGATACCACCACATGCTACTGTTGACACAACACCACCACCACCACATGCTACTGTTGACATACCACCACCACCACCACCTGCTACTGTTGACACAACACCACCACCACCACCTGCTGCTGTTGACACCACAGCGCCACCACCACACGCTACTGTTGACACAACACCACCACCACCACATGCTACTGTTGACACACCACCAGCACCACCACCACCTTCTACTGTTGACACAACACCACCACCACCACATGCTACTGTTGACACACCACCAGCACCACCACCACCACCTTCTACTGTTGACACAACACCACCACCACCACCACATGCTACTGTTGACACAACACCACCACCACCACATGCTACTGTTGACACCACACCACCACCACCACATGCTACTGTTGACACAACACCACCACCACCACCACATGCTGCTGTTGACACCACCACATGCTACTGTTGACACAACACCACCACCACCACCACCACATGCTACTGTTGACACAACACCACCACCACCACATGCTACTGTTGACACAACACCACCACCACCACCTGCTACTGTTGACACCACAGCACCACCACCACATGCTACTGTTGACACAACACCACCACCACCACATGCTACTGTTGACACACCACCAGCACCACCAACACCTTCTACTGTTGACACAACACCACCACCACACATGCTACTGTTGACACAACACCACCACCACCACATGCTACTGTTGACACACCACCAGCACCACCACCACCTTCTACTGTTGACACAACATCACCACCACCACATGCTACTGTTGACACAACACCACCACCACCACCTGCTACTGTTGACACAACACCACCACATGCTACTGTTGACAGACCACCACCACCACATGCTACTGTTGACAGACCACCACCACCACATGCTACTGTTGACACAACACCACCACCACCACATGCTACTGTTGACACAACACCACCACCACCACCTGCTACTGTTGACACAACACCAACACCTGCTACTGTTGACAGACCACCACCACCACATGCTACTGTTGACACAACACCACCACCACCACATGCTACTATTGACACAAGACCACCACCACCACATGCTACTGTTGACACAACACCACCACCACCACCACCTGCTACTGTTGACACAACACCACCACCACCACATGCTACTGTTGACACAACACCACCACCACCAACACCACATGCTCCTGTTGACACAACACCACCACCACCATGCTACTGTTGACAGACCACCACATGCTACTGTTGACACACCACCACCACCACCACCACCACCACCTGCTACTGTTGACACAACACCACCACCACCACCTGCTACTATTGACACCACCACCACCACCTGCTACTGTTGACACAACACCACCACCACCACCTGCTACTGTTGACACAAACCACCACCACCTGCTACTGTTGACACAACACCACCACCACCACATGCTACTGTTGACACAACACCACCACCACCTGCTACTGTTTACACAACACCACCACCATCACATGCTACTGTTGACACAACACCACCACCTGCTACTGTTGACACAACACCACCACCACCACATGCTACTGTTGACACACCACCACCACCACCACATGCTACTGTTGACACAACACCACCACCACCACCACCTGCTACTGTTGACACACCACCACCACCTGCTACTGTTGACACACCAACACCACCACATGCTACTGTTGACACACCACCAACACCACCACATGCTACTGTTGACACACCACCACCACCACCACATGCTACTGTTGACACAACACCACCACCACATGCTATTGTTGACACAACACCACCACCACATGCTACTGTTGACACAACACCACCACCACATGCTACTGTTGACACAACACCACCACCACATGCTACTGTTGACACACCACCACCACCACCACCACCTGCTACTGTTGACACACCAACACCACCACATGCTACTGTTGACACAACACCACCACCACCACATGCTACTGTTGACACAACACCACCACCACCACCTGCTACTGTTGACACCACCACCACCACATGCTACTGTTGACACATTGCTACTGTTGACACAACACCACCACCACATGCTACTGTTGACACAACACCACCACCTCCACCTGCTACTGTTGACACAACACCACCACCACCAACACCACCACCTGCTACTGTTGACACAACACCACCACCACCACCTGCTACTGTTGACACCACCACCACCACCTGCTACTGTTGACACAACACCACCACCTGCTACTGTTGACACCACCACCACCCCTACCTGCTACTGTTGACACAACACCACCACATGCTACTGTTGACACCACCACCACCACCTGCTACTGTTGACACAACACCACCACCACCACCTGCTACTGTTGACACAACACCACCACCACCACCTGCTACTGTTGACACAACACCACCACCACCACCTGCTACTGTTGACACAACACCACCACCACCTGCTACTGTTGACACAACACCATCACCACCACCTGCTACTGTTGACACAACACCACCTCCACCACATGCTACTGTTGACACAACACCACCACCACCACTCCCACCACCTGCTACTGTTGACACAACACCACCACCACCACATGCTACTGTTGACACAACACCACCACCACCACCTGCTACTGTTGACACAACACCACCACCACCACCACCACCTGCTACTGTTGACACAACACCATCACCACCACCTGCTACTGTTGACACAACACCACCTCCACCACATGCTACTGTTGACACAACACCACCACCACCACTCCCACCACCTGCTACTGTTGACACAACACCACCACCACCACCTTCTACTGTTGACACAACACCACCACCACCACATGCTACTGTTGACACAACACCACCACCACCACATGCTACTGTTGACTATCCCAGTTGTGGTGTATTGCAGTTGTCTATGTCTACTAACCATATCAAACGTCATGATCAACTGCTGATCACTTTCGTGACACAGGACATCGTTACCTCAGGTGAAGTTCTAACCTCTGTCTGTGTGTTCGTTCTTCCCAGCAACAAGGAATGCCCTACGTGCAGGAAGAAGCTGGTGTCTAAGCGGTCCCTGCGGCCGGACCCTAACTTTGATGCCCTCATCAGTAAGATCTACCCCAGCAGAGATGAGTACGAGGCCCACCAGGAGAGGGTTCTGGCCCGCATCTCTAAACACAACAACCAGCAGGCCCTGTCCCACAGCATCGAGGAGGGCCTCAAGATACAGGCCAAGAACAGGTACTGTACCCTGACCTTTAACCTCTAACCGCTGTCCCACAGCATCGAGGAGGGCCTCAAGATACAGGCCAAGAACAGGTACTGTACCCTGACCTCTAACCCCTGTCCCACAGCATCGAGGGGGCCTCAAGATACAGGCCAAGAACAGGTACTGTACCCTGACCTCTAACCCCTGTCCCACAGCATCGAGGAGGGCCTCAAGATACAGGCCAAGAACAGGTACTGTACCCTGACCTTTAACCTCTAACCGCTGTCCCACAGCATCGAAGAGGGCCTCAAGATACAGGCCAAGAACAGGTACTGTACCCTGACCTTTAACCCCTGTCCCCCAGCATCGAGGAGGGCCTCAAGATACAGGCCAAGAACAGGTACTGTACCCTGACCTTTAACCCCTGTCCCACAGCATCGAGGAGGGCCTCAAGATACAGGCCAAGAACAGGTACTGTACCCTGACCTCTAACCCCTGTCCCACAGCATCGAGGAGGGCCTCAAGATGCAGGCCAAGAACAGGTACTGTACCCTGACCTTTAACCTCTAACCGCTGTCCCACAGCATCGAGGAGGGCCTCAAGATACAGGCCATGAACAGGTACTGTACCCTGACTTCTGACCCCTAACCCTTAACCCACAGCATCGAGGAGGGCCTTGCGATACAGCCCGTGACTGTACTGCTAATCTCATTTGAATAACATTTTCCCATTTAGGTGTCTTCTCACAAAGGTCAGAACAACTTACCCTATGATTTAAAATATGTTTCTAGAACTATGGTCAAATTGAATGTTACTTTATAAAATGGAATTTAAATCTGACCTCCTCCCACCACTGGGTGTCACTGCAGGCTGCAGCGAGGGAAGAAGCACCAGCTGGAAAACGGCAGCGGGGCGGAGGACAATGGTGACTCCTCCCACTGCAGCAATGCCTCCGTCCACTCCAACCAGGTATGAGCACTCCTTCATTCCTTCATCTGCCCCTGTCGTTCTGTCCCTGAACAAGGCAGTTAACCCGCTGTTTCCCAGTAGCCCATCATTGTAAATAAGAATTTGTTCTTAACTGACGTGCCTCGTTAAATAAAGGTTAAATTAAATAAAAAATAAATTCCCACGTAGGGTTGCAGAATGCCAGTAACCTCCCCAGTATTACCAGGTTTATCAGAAATCCTGGTTGGATAATTCCTGGTCTCAGGAAAAAGCAGGCTATCCGGATTCCTCCAACCAGGAAAACCTGACTGGATTTGTACAATCATATTCCCATGTCTATCAAATGCCCAAAAAGTGAAGCTGAGTTGTGTTAGCAAGCCACTGACAGGATGTGTAAGGGTAGGATGTATTATGTATGAGACGTGTACAATGTCTATGACATGGGCAGCGTGCAGGGTAATAGTAATGTATTGTGTATATGGATGGGTAATGTGCAGGGTAATAGTAATGTATTGTGTATATGGGATGGGTAATAGTAATGTATTGTGTATATGGGATGGGTAATAGTAATGTATTGTGTATATGGGATTGGTAATGTGCAGGGTAATAGTAATGTATTGTGTATATGGGTCGGGTAATATGCAGGGTAATAGTAATATATATCAGCTTGGTAATGTGCAGGGAAATAGTAATGTATTTTGTACATGGAATGGGTAATGTGCAGGGTATTAGTAATGTATTGTGTATATGGGATGGGTAATGTGCAGGGTTTTAGTAATGTATTTTGTACATGGAATGGGTAATGTGCAGGGTATTAGTAATGTATTGTGTATATGGGATGGGTAATGTGCAGGGTTTTAGTAATGTATTGTGTATATGGGATGAGTAATGTGCAGGGTAATAGTAATGTATTGTGTATATGGGATGGGCAGCGTGCAGGGTAATAATAATGTATTGTGTATATGGATGGGTAATAGTAATGTATTGTGTATATGGGATGGGTAATGTGCAGGGTAATAGTAATGTATTGTGTATATGGATTGGTAATGTGCAGGGTATTAGTAATGTATTGTGTATATGGGATGGGTAATGTGCAGGGTAATAGTAATGTATTGTGTATATGGGATGGGTAATAGTAATGTATTGTGTATATGGGATGGGTAATAGTAATGTATTGTGTATATGGATGGGTAATGTGCAGGGTATTAGTAATGTATTGTGTATATGGGATGGGTAATGTGCAGGGTATTAGTAATGTATTGTGTATATGGGATTGGTAATGTGCAGGGTAATAGTAATGTATTGTGTATATGGGATTGGTAATGTGCAGGGTATTAGTAATGTATTGTGTATATGGGATTGGTAATGTGCAGGGTTTTAGTAATGTATTGTGTATATGGGATTGGTAATGTGCAGTGTATTAGTAATGTATTGTGTATATGGGATGGGTAATGTGCAGGGTATTAGTAATGTATTGTGTATATGGGATGGGTAATGTGCAGGGTAATAGTAATGTATTGTGTATATGGGATGGGTAATAGTAATGTATTGTGTATATGGGATGGGTAATAGTAATGTATTGTGTATATGGGATGGGTAATAGTAATGTATTGTGTATATGGGATTGGTAATGTGCAGGGTAATAGTAATGTATTGTGTATATGGGATGGGTAATGTGCAGGGTATTAGTAATGTATTGTGTATATGGGATTGGTAATGTGCAGGGTAATAGTAATGTATTGTGTATATGGGATTGGTAATGTGCAGGGTATTAGTAATGTATTGTGTATATGGGATTGGTAATGTGCAGGGTAATAGTAATGTATTGTGTATATGGATGGGTAATGTGCAGGGTATTAGTAATGTATTGTGTATATGGGATGGGTAATGTGCAGGGTATTAGTAATGTATTGTGTATATGGGATTGGTAATGTGCAGGGTAATAGTAATGTATTGTGTATATGGGATTGGTAATGTGCAGGGTATTAGTAATGTATTGTGTATATGGGATTGGTAATGTGCAGGGTTTTAGTAATGTATTGTGTATATGGGATTGGTAATGTGCAGGGTAATAGTAATGTATTGTGTATATGGGATTGGTAATGTGCAGGGTAATAGTAATGTATTGTGTATATGGGATTGGTAATGTGCAAGGTAATAGTAATGTATTGTGTATATGGGATGTGTAATAGTAATGTATTGTGTATATGGGATGGGTAATAGTAATGTATTGTGTATATGGGATGGGTAAATGTGCATGGTATTAGTAATGTATTGTGTATATGGGATTGGTAATGTGCAGGGTAATAGTAATGTATTGTGTATATGGATGGGTAATGTGCAGGGTATTAGTAATGTATTGTGTATATGGGATGGGTAATGTGCAGGGTATTAGTAATGTATTGTGTATATGGGATTGGTAATGTGCAGGGTAATAGTAATGTATTGTGTATATGGGATTGGTAATGTGCAGGGTATTAGTAATGTATTGTGTATATGGGATTGGTAATGTGCAGGGTTTTAGTAATGTATTGTGTATATGGGATTGGTAATGTGCAGGGTAATAGTAATGTATTGTGTATATGGGATTGGTAATGTGCAGGGTAATAGTAATGTATTGTGTATATGGGATTGGTAATGTGCAAGGTAATAGTAATGTATTGTGTATATGGGATGTGTAATAGTAATGTATTGTGTATATGGGATGGGTAATAGTAATGTATTGTGTATATGGGATGGGTAAATGTGCATGGTATTAGTAATGTATTGTGTATATGGGATTGGTAATGTGCAGGGTAATAGTAATGTATTGTGTATATGGATGGGTAATGTGCAGGGTATTAGTAATGTATTGTGTATATGGGATTGGTAATGTGCAGGGTAATAGTAATGTATTGTGTATATGGGATTGGTAATGTGCAGGGTATTAGTAATGTATTGTGTATATGGGATTGGTAATGTGCAGGGTATTAGTAATGTATTGTGTATATGGGATTGGTAATGTGCAGGGTAATAGTAATGTATTGTGTATATGGGATTGGTAATGTGCAGGGTAATAGTAATGTATTGTGTATATGGGATTGGTAATGTGCAGGGTAATAGTAATGTATTGTGTATATGGGATGTGTAATGTATTGTGTATATGGGATGGGTAATAGTAATGTATTGTGTATATGGGATGGGCAGCGTGCAGGGTAATAGTAATGTATTGTGTATATGGGATGGGTAATAGTAATGTATTGTGTATATGGGATGGGCAGTGTGCAGGGTATTAGTAATGTATTGTGTATATGGATGGGTAATGTGCAGGGTATTAGTAATGTATTGTGTATATGGGATGGGCAGCGTGCAGAGTAATAATAATGTATTGTGTATATGGATGGGTAATAGTAATGTATTGTGTATATTGGATGGGTAATAGTAATGTATTGTATATATGGGATGGGTAATGTGCAGGGTAATAGTAATGTATTGTGTATATGGATTGATAATGTGCAGGGTAATAGTAATGTATTGTGTATATGGATGGGTAATGTGCAGGTTATTAGTAATGTATTGTGTATATGTGATGGGTAATGTGCAGGATATTAGTAATGTATTGTGTATATGGGATGGGTAATGTGCAGGGTAATAGTAATGTATTGTGTATATGGGATGGGTAATGTGCAGTGTATTAGTAATGTATTGTGTATATGGGATTGGTAATGTGCAGGGTAATAGTAATGTATTGTGTATATGGGATGGGTAATGTGCAGGGTAATAGTAATGTATTGTGTATATGGGATGGGTAATGTGCAGGGTAATAGTAATGTATTGTGTATATGGGATTGGTAATGTGCAGGGTATTAGTAATGTATTGTGTATATGGGATTGGTAATGTGCAGGGTTTTAGTAATGTATTGTGTATATGGGATTGGTAATGTGCAGGGTAATAGTAATGTATTGTGTATATGGGATTGGTAATGTGCAGGGTAATAGTAATGTATTGTGTATATGGGATTGGTAATGTGCAAGGTAATAGTAATGTATTGTGTATATGGGATGTGTAATAGTAATGTATTGTGTATATGGGATGGGTAATAGTAATGTATTGTGTATATGGGATGGGTAAATGTGCATGGTATTAGTAATGTATTGTGTATATGGGATTGGTAATGTGCAGGGTAATAGTAATGTATTGTGTATATGGATGGGTAATGTGCAGGGTATTAGTAATGTATTGTGTATATGGGATGGGTAATGTGCAGGGTATTAGTAATGTATTGTGTATATGGGATTGGTAATGTGCAGGGTAATAGTAATGTATTGTGTATATGGGATTGGTAATGTGCAGGGTATTAGTAATGTATTGTGTATATGGGATTGGTAATGTGCAGGGTTTTAGTAATGTATTGTGTATATGGGATTGGTAATGTGCAGGGTAATAGTAATGTATTGTGTATATGGGATGGGTAAATGTGCATGGTATTAGTAATGTATTGTGTATATGGGATTGGTAATGTGCAGGGTAATAGTAATGTATTGTGTATATGGATGGGTAATGTGCAGGGTATTAGTAATGTATTGTGTATATGGGATGGGTAATGTGCAGGGTATTAGTAATGTATTGTGTATATGGGATTGGTAATGTGCAGGGTAATAGTAATGTATTGTGTATATGGGATTGGTAATGTGCAGGGTATTAGTAATGTATTGTGTATATGGGATTGGTAATGTGCAGGGTTTTAGTAATGTATTGTGTATATGGGATTGGTAATGTGCAGGGTAATAGTAATGTATTGTGTATATGGGATTGGTAATGTGCAGGGTAATAGTAATGTATTGTGTATATGGGATTGGTAATGTGCAAGGTAATAGTAATGTATTGTGTATATGGGATGTGTAATAGTAATGTATTGTGTATATGGGATGGGTAATAGTAATGTATTGTGTATATGGGATGGGTAAATGTGCATGGTATTAGTAATGTATTGTGTATATGGGATTGGTAATGTGCAGGGTAATAGTAATGTATTGTGTATATGGATGGGTAATGTGCAGGGTATTAGTAATGTATTGTGTATATGGGATTGGTAATGTGCAGGGTAATAGTAATGTATTGTGTATATGGGATTGGTAATGTGCAGGGTATTAGTAATGTATTGTGTATATGGGATTGGTAATGTGCAGGGTATTAGTAATGTATTGTGTATATGGGATTGGTAATGTGCAGGGTAATAGTAATGTATTGTGTATATGGGATTGGTAATGTGCAGGGTAATAGTAATGTATTGTGTATATGGGATTGGTAATGTGCAGGGTAATAGTAATGTATTGTGTATATGGGATGTGTAATGTATTGTGTATATGGGATGGGTAATAGTAATGTATTGTGTATATGGGATGGGCAGCGTGCAGGGTAATAGTAATGTATTGTGTATATGGGATGGGTAATAGTAATGTATTGTGTATATGGGATGGGCAGTGTGCAGGGTATTAGTAATGTATTGTGTATATGGATGGGTAATGTGCAGGGTATTAGTAATGTATTGTGTATATGGGATGGGCAGCGTGCAGAGTAATAATAATGTATTGTGTATATGGATGGGTAATAGTAATGTATTGTGTATATTGGATGGGTAATAGTAATGTATTGTATATATGGGATGGGTAATGTGCAGGGTAATAGTAATGTATTGTGTATATGGATTGATAATGTGCAGGGTAATAGTAATGTATTGTGTATATGGATGGGTAATGTGCAGGTTATTAGTAATGTATTGTGTATATGTGATGGGTAATGTGCTGGATATTAGTAATGTATTGTGTATATGGGATGGGTAATGTGCAGGGTAATAGTAATGTATTGTGTATATGGGATGGGTAATGTGCAGTGTATTAGTAATGTATTGTGTATATGGGATTGGTAATGTGCAGGGTAATAGTAATGTATTGTGTATATGGGATGGGTAATGTGCAGGGTAATAGTAATGTATTGTGTATATGGGATGGGTAATGTGCAGGGTAATAGTAATGTATTGTGTATATGGGATGGGTAATGTGCAGGGTATTAGTAATGTATTGTGTATATGGGATGGGTAATGTGCAAATGTGCAGGGTATTAGTAATGTATTGTGTATATGTGATTGGTAATGTGCAGGGTAATAGTAATGTATTGTGTATATGGGATTGGTAATGTGCTGAGTAATAGTAATGTATTGTGTATATGTGATTGGTAATGTGCAGGGTAATAGTAATGTATTGTGTATATGGGATTGGTAATGTGCAGGGTAATAGTAATGTATTGTGTATATGGGATGTGTAATAGTAATGTATTGTGTATATGTGCAGGGTAATAGTAATGTATTGTGTATATGGGATGGGCAGTGTGCAGGGTAATAGTAATGTATTGTGTATATGGGATGGGTAATAGTAATGTATTGTGTATATGGGATGGGCAGTGTGCAGGGTATTAGTAATGTATTGTGTATATGGATGGGTAATGTGCAGGGTATTAGTAATGTATTGTGTATATGGGATGGGCAGCGTGCAGAGTAATAATAATGTATTGTGTATATGGATGGGTAATAGTAATGTATTGTGTATATGGGATGGGTAATAGTAATGTATTGTATATATGTGCAGGGTAATAGTAATGTATTGTGTATATGGGATGGGTAATGTGCAGGGTAATAGTAATGTATTGTGTATATGGATTGATAATGTGCAGGGTAATAGTAATGTATTGTGTATATGGATTGATAATGTGCAGGGTAATAGTAATGTATTGTGTATATGGGATGGGTAATGTGCATGGTATTAGTAATGTATTGTGTATATGGGATGGGTAATGTGCAGGGTATTAGTAATGTATTGTGTATATGGGATGGGTAATGTGCAGGGTATTAGTAATGTATTGTGTATATGGGATGGGTAATGTGCAGGGTATTAGTAATGTATTGTGTATATGGGATGGGTAATGTGCAGGGTATTAGTAATGTATTGTGTATATGGGATGGGTAATGTGCAGGATATTAGTAATGTATTGTGTATATGGATGGGTAATGTGCAGGGTAATAGTAATGTATTGTGTATATGGGATGGGCAGTGTGCAGGGTATTAGTAATGTATTGTTTTTTTTGATGGGTAATGTGCATTTTAATAGTAATGTATTGTGTATATGTGATGGGTAATGTGCAGGGTAATAGTAATGTATTGTGTATATGGGATGGGTAATGTGCAGGGTAATAGTAATGTATTGTTTATATGGGATGGGTAATAGTAATGTATTGTTTATATGGGATGGGTAATAGTAATGTATTGTTTATATGGGATGGGTAATAGTAATGTATTGTTTATATGGGATGGGTAATAGTAATGTATTGTGTATATGGATGGGTAATAGTAATGTATTGTTTATATGGGATGGGTAATAGTAATGTATTGTTTATATGGGATGGGTAATAGTAATGTATTGTGTATATGGATGGGTAATAGTAATGTATTGTTTATATGGGATGGGTAATAGTAATGTATTGTTTATATGGGATGGGTAATAGTAATGTATTGTTTATATGGGATGGGTAATAGTAATGTATTGTGTATATGGATGGGTAATAGTAATGTATTGTGTATATGTGATGGGTAATAGTAATGTATTGTCTATATGTGATGGGTAATGTGCAGGGTAATAGTAATGTATTGTGTATATGGATGGGTAATGTGCAGGTTATTAGTAATGTATTGTGTATATGTGATGGGTAATGTGCAGGGTAATAGTAATGTATTGTGTATATGTGATGGGTAATGTGCAGGGTAATAGTAATGTATTGTGTATATGGGATTGGTAATGTGCAGGGTAATAGTAATGTATTGTGTATATGGATGGGTAATAGTAATGTATTGTTTATATGGGATGGGTAATAGTAATGTATTGTGTATATGGATGGGTAATAGTAATGTATTGTGTATATGGGATGTGTAATAGTAATGTATTGTGTATATGGATGGGTAATAGTAATGTATTGTTTATATGGGATGGGTAATAGTAATGTATTGTGTATATGGATGGGTAATAGTAATGTATTGTTTATATGGGATGGGTAATGTGCAGGGTAATAGTAATGTATTTTGTATATGGGATGGGTAATAGTAATGTATTGTGTATATGGGATGGGTAATAGTAATGTATTGTGTATATGGGATGGGTAATAGTAATGTATTGTGTATATGGGATGGGTAATAGTAATGTATTGTGTATATGGGATGGGTAATAGTAATGTATTGTGTTTATGGGATGGGTAATAGTAATGTATTGTGTATATGGGATGGGTAATAGTAATGTATTGTGTATATGGGATGGGTAATAGTAATGTATTGTGTTTATGGGATGGGTAATAGTAATATATTGTGTATATGGGATGGGTAATAGTAATGTATTGTGTATATGGGATGGGTAATAGTAATGTATTGTGTATATGGGATGGGTAATAGTAATGTATTGTGTTTATGGGATGGGTAATAGTAATGTATTGTGTATATGGGATGGGTAATAGTAATGTATTGTGTATATATTGCGTGTTATGTACTTTTCATTTTCCATTTCAAATCTCTTCCTTTGTGAAGCGGGGGGGTATAGATGTCTTGTTGTAACGTGGGGCTGTAAATGCATACAAATGTCCATTTTGTTGAGTAAATGACACCAGGAATATAGCAGCAGGATATCCAGTCAGTGTGTCTTTCCTCGTTAAAGCATCTCATCACTTTAACATCTTACGCCCTGGGTTGTGTTCATCTCCCGCCCCCTAATTAAAATAATCTTATCAATCAAAGCAGGAGGCGGGGCCGAGCATCAAGCGTACCAAGACGTCAGATGACTCTGGTCTGGACATGGACAACGCTACAGAGAACGGAGGGGGAGGTGACGTGGCCATGGACGGAGCCAGCGAGATAGAGCTGGTGTTCTGTCCTCATCCTACGCTCATGGACAAGGAGGACACCGTGCAGACCAGGTGGGTCTCTGAGGCTGAGTGGGACACAGGATAGGTGGTTTGTTCCATGTGCAGAATCTGCATTATGCACATTTTTGGACGACCAAAAGTCTCAATGAAAGCAAGTCTGAGAAGCGGTAGATGTGTTCTATGTGCTCTATTTCTATGATTCCCGTTAAATTTTGTATTTTGTCTGTTATTTTCGATTTTGTACACCAGCTTCAAACTGCTGGAAATGCAATATTTTAGGTTATGGAAAAGATATTTCACAGCAGTTTAGATGCTACAAACGGAAATGAGATTAACTATTAGAATGTTTAGCAACCAATTATTGGCAGAGCAATTTGTGCTTCGTGCACCTTTACATATTTAGAATGACTGAAGTAGTGTTGGTCTTCTAATCTGCGTAGGCCTGGGTCTTCTAATCTGCGTAGGCCTGGGTCTTCTAATCTGCGTAGGCCTGAGTCTTCTAATCTGCGTAGGCCTGGGTCTTCCAATCTGCGTAGGCCTGGGTCTTCCAATCTGCGTAGGCCTGGGTCTTCCAATCTGCGTAGACCTGGGTCTTCTAATCTGCGTAGGCCTGGGTCTTCTAATCTGCGTAGGCCTGGGTCTTCCAATCTGCGTAGGCCTGGGTCTTCCAATCTGCGTAGGCCTGGGTCTTCTAATCTGCGTAGGCCTGGGTCTTCTAATCTGCGTAGGCCTGGGTCTTCCAATCTGCGTAGGCCTGGGTCTTCCAATCTGCGTAGGCCTGGGCCTTCCAATCTGCGCAGGCCTGGGCCTTCTAATCTGCGTAGGCCTGGGCCTTCTAATCTGCGTAGGCCTGGGCCTTCTAATCTGCGTAGGCCTGGGCCTTCTAATCTGCGTAGGCCTGGGCCTTCTAATCTGCGTAGGCCTGGGCCTTCTAATCTGCGTAGGCCTGGGCCTTCTAATCTGCGTAGGCCTGGGCCTTCTAATCTGCGTAGGCCTGGGCCTTCCAATCTGCGTAGGCCTGGGTCTTCCAATCTGCGTAGGCCTGGGCCTTCCAATCTGCGTAGGCCTGGGCCTTCTAATCTGCGTAGGCCTGGGCCTTCTAATCTGCGTAGGCCTGGGCCTTCTAATCTGCGTAGGCCTGGGCCTTCTAATCTGCGTAGGCCTGGGCCTTCTAATCTGCGTAGGCCTGGGCCTTCTAATCTGCGTAGGCCTGTGTATTTGAATCCTATCTGAAAAACAGTGAGACTGTACCTGTGGATGTTTATATGGGGAAAGTTTTGATAGTGTATGTGTGTGTGTATATCTTTCTAGGCCTCAGGTAATGTGTTGTGCTATTGAGTTAGTGCCCAGGTTCATCAAGAAGTCGGCTAATGAAACTCTGTGTGTGGTAGTGTTGAGTTTGTTCCCAGGTACATCAAGACGTCGGGTAACGCCACAGTGGACCACCTGTCTAAGTACCTGGCTGTGCGTCTGGCTCTGGAGGAACTGAGGAAGAACGGAGAGGCCAGCCCTGTCAATGTAGACGCTGCCTCAGAGAAACAATACACCATTTATATCCCTACAGCCAACGGCCAGTTCACGGTAATAATACAATATATTACTACAAATACTACTACAATACACCATTTATATCCCTACGGCCAACGGCCAGTTCACGGTAATAATACAATATATTACTACAAATACTACTACAATACACCATTTATATCCCTACGGCCAACGGCCAGTTCACGGTAATAATACAATATATTACTACAAATACTACTACAATACACCATTTATATCCCTACGGCCAACGGCCAGTTCACGGTAATAATACAATATATTACTACAAATACTACTACAATACACCATTTATATCCCTACAGCCAACGGCCATTTCACGGTAATAATACAATATACTACTACAATACACCATGTATATCCCTACGGCCAACGGCCAGTTCACGGTAATAATACAATATACTACTACTACTACAATGACGAGAAAACAATACCTTCAGACCATAAATAATTATTTTGCAATTAATATCTAAGGCTAGATGGAGGTTTTTCTTTATTTTAGGCCTTCTGGCATTAGTGCGTAAGTCCAAGCTTTAGCGTCTAACTTTACGCACGCCAAACTAGTCAAACGATTTTGGGAACGGGCAGAAAACGTTTACATTGATCCACTGAGGCAAAAAATAAACATGTTGGAGTTTAATTTAATAAGAGAAAATCTAAGAAATGGAGAGTTGAAAATAGAGAGAGAGAGAGGGCCTGTTTTGTTTAGGAAAGACCTCGTGGTAAAAGAGAATGTTGTGAGGAACTATACTAATACTATACCATACAAATACTATACTTATACTATGCTAATACTATTCTATGCTAATACTATACCATACTAATACTATACGTATACTATGCTAATATTATACTAATGCCATGCTAATACTATACCATACAAATACTATACTTATACTATGCTAATACTATACTAATGCCATGCTAATACTATACCATACAAATACTATACTTATACTATGCTAATACTATACTAATGCCATGCTAATACTATACCATACAAATACTATACTTATACTATGCTAATACTATACTAATGCCATGCTAATACTATACTAATTTCATGCTAATACTATACTCATACCATGCTAATACTATACTTGAACTATCCTAATACTATACTGGTACTATACTAGTAGAATGCTAATACCATACTTATGCTAATAATGTACAAGTACTATTCTAGTAATATGCTAATACTATACTACACTATACCAATACTGTACTTGTGATATACTAATACTACACTAATACTATGCTATACTAATGCTGCACTGATACTTTTCTAATACCATACTAATACCAATATTATACTAAAACTACATTAATACTATCCCATTCTACACCACACTGATACAATACTATACTACACTGATGCTATACTACTACTATACTATAATACACTAATGCTAGACTATGCTAATACTATACTATGCTATACTGCACTAACACCATAATATATTATGCTATGCTATACCACAGTAATAAATACTATACTACGCTAATACTATACGGCCACTATACTAGTACTATACTATGCTAATACCAATACTATACTTATGCTATACTTATGCTATACTAATACCATGTGAATACTTTACTATACTAATATGATACTAAACTCATACTATACTAATACTATATTTATATACTAATGCTCTGCTAGTACTACACAAATACTATACCATTTCTATACTATACCAATACTATACTAATACTATGCGATGCCACACTAACACTATACTAATACGATGCTAATATTATGCTAATACTATGCTAATGCTACGCTCATACTATACTAGTGTTGTACTAGTACTATACTAATTCTATGCACATTCTATACTACACTAGCACTGCTAATACTATACTAACTCTATACTATACTAATTATTTGCTATACTAATACTATACATGTACCATACTAATTCTATACCGTACTAGTGCTATACTAATACGGTATTAATTCAATACTAATACTATGCTGTGATAATTCTATAGTATACTAATTCTATACTATACTAACCCTCTACCTATACTATACTAATTATATTCTAATGCTATACTAATTCTATACTATACTAATACTCTACTGATACTCCGCTGTGCTAATTCTATACTATACTAATTCTAAACTAATATTATACGAATTCTATGCTATAATTTTATACTATGCTAATTTGATATTAATACTATACTAATTCTACAATATACAAATTCTATACTGTGCTAATGCTATGCTAATTCCATGCTATGCTAATTCTATTCTATACAATACTAATTATGTGCTATGCTAATTATAATACTACATTACTATACTAATTCTATACTATACTAATGCTATGCTACTTCTATGCTCTACTAATTCTATACTTTTATTCTATACTATGTGAATTCTATACTATACTAATTCAATGTTATGCTAATTCTATACTATACTAATGCTATGCTAATTCTATGCTCTACTAATTCTATACTCTACTAATTCTATACTTTTATTCTATACTATGCGAATTCTATACTATATACTAATTCAATGTTATGCTAATTCTATACGATGCGAATTCTATACTAAACGATGCTATACTAATTAGACGGTCACAAGACCAATTTCAAATAGGCACACACTCCTAGCCCAGTTTTGCGTCTAATCACTGGTCACCCAGGTGACCTTTAGCCTAGTGTTGCGTCTGGTCACCCAGGTGACCTTTAGCCCAGTGTTGCGTCTAATCACTGGTCACCCAGGTGACCTTTAGCCTAGTGTTGCGTCTGGTCACCCAGGTGACCTTTAGCCTAGTGTTGTGTCTAATCACTGGTCACCCAGGTGAGCTTTAGCCTAGTGTTGCGTCTGGTCACCCAGGTGACCTTTAGCCTAGTGTTGTGTCTAATCACTGGTCACCCAGGTGAGCTTTAGCCTAGTGTTGCGTCTGGTCACCCAGGTGAGCTTTAGCCTAGTGTTGTGTCTAATCACTGGTCACCCAGGTGAGCTTTAGCCTAGTGTTGCGTCTGGTCACCCAGGTGACCTTTAGCCTAGTGTTGTGTCTAATCACTGGTCACTCAGGTGACCTTTAGCCTAGTGTTGCGTCTGGTCACCCAGGTGACCTTTAGCCCAGTGTTGCGTCTAATCACTGGTCACCCAGGTGACCTTTAGCCTAGTGTTGCGTCTGGTCACCCAGGTGACCTTTAGCCCAGTGTTGCGTCTAATCACTGGTCACCCAGGTGACCTTTAGCCTAGTGTTGCGTCTGGTCACCCAGGTGACCTTTAGCCCAGTGTTGTGTCTAATCACTGGTCACCCAGGTGAGCTTGTGTATATAATGCAACTAATAAAGTGTGGAAAGAATGTCCTCCTGAAAGACAATACATCAGTCAATGCTCTCTGTCGGTCCTCTAGGTGCTGAACGGCTCTTTTTCTCTGGAGCTTGTCAGTGAGAAGTACTGGAAGGTGAACAAGCCCATGGAGCTGTACTTCGCCCCCACCAAGGAGCACAAGTAGACCGCCTGGAGTACACCTGGGGGGGTAGACCGCCTGGAGTACACCTGGGGGGGTAGACCGCCTGGAGTACACCTGGGGGGTAGACCGCCTGGAGTACACCTGGGGGGTAGACCGCCTGGAGTACACCTGGGGGTAGACCGCCTGGAGTACACCTGGGGTAGACCGCCTGGAGTACACCTGGGGGGTAGACCGCCTGGAGTACACCTGGGGGGTAGACCGCCTGGAGTACACCTGGGGGGTAGACCGCCTGGAGTACACCTGGGGGGTAGACCGCCTGGAGTACACCTGGGGGTAGACCGCCTGGAGTACACCTGGGGGGTAGACCGCCTGGAGTACACCTGGGGGTAGACCGCCTGGAGTACACCTGGGGGGTAGACCGCCTGGAGTACACCTGGGGGGGTAGACCGCCTGGAGTACACCTGGGGGGGTAGACCGCCTGGAGTACACCTGGGGGGGTAGACCGCCTGGAGTACACCTGGGGGGTAGACCGCCTGGAGTACACCTGGGGGGGTAGACCGCCTGGAGTACACCTGGGGGGTAGACCGCCTGGAGTACACCTGGGGGGGTAGACCGCCTGGAGTACACCTGGGGGGTAGACCGCCTGGAGTACACCTGGGGGGTAGACCGCCTGGAGTACACCTGGGGGGGGGTAGACCGCCTGGAGTACACCTGGGGGGGTAGACCGCCTGGAGTACACCTGGGGGGGTAGACCGCCTGGAGTACACCTGGGGGGGTAGACCGCCTGGAGTACACCTGGGGGGTAGACCGAATGATACCGTATTCCCAGGGTTGTCTCTCTCCCCCTTTCTGATCTCTCCCTCTCCGTCTCTCCCCCTTTCTGATCTCTCCCTCTCCGTCTCTCCCCTTTCTGATCTCTCCCTCTCCGTCTCTCCCCCTTTCTGATCTCTCCCTCTCCGTCTCTCCCCCTTTCTGATCTCTCCCTCTCCGTCTCTCCCCCTTTCTGATCTCTCCCTCTCCGTCTCTCCCCTTTCTGATCTCTCCCTCTCCGTCTCTCCCCCTTTCTGATCTCTCTCTGCTATCTCCACCTCTCTGTTTAACCATGTCTGGTGTATATTAGTTGGTGACATGTTAGTATATGGGGCCTACACAAGGAAACCTGACTCATCCATCAGCATCTTCATAAGCATTACTGGGGATGTAACTGCAGTGGTGGTGTTCAGGAGGGCAGCGCCCGGGTGGTGTTCAGGAGGGCAGCGCCCGGGTGGTGTTCAGGAGGGCAGCGCCCGGGTGGTGTTCAGGAGGGCAGCGCCCGGGTGGTGTTCAGGAGGGCAGCGCCCGGTGGTGTTCAGGAGGGCAGCGCCCGGGTGGTGTTCAGGAGGGCAGCGCCCGGGTGGTGTTCAGGAGGGCAGCGCCCAGGAAAGCAGCGCCCGGGTGGTGTTCAGGAGGGCAGCGCCCAGGAGAGCAGCGCCCGGGTGGTGTTCAGGAGGGCAGCGCCCAGGAAAGCAGCGCCCGGGTGGTGTTCAGTGTTGCACCCTACTAAACACATCCCCCTGGTGTTGACCAGTGGCAGTTCATACCACCTGACTAAACTCTGAAACTAGGTCCCAAATGTCTGCTTATTCTCTATGTAGTGGACTGCTTGGATCACAGCCCTACAGACCCAGGTCTAAAGTAGTACACTGCATATGGAGTAGGGGGCCATTTGGAATACCCTGAATGTATAATGACTTGCTGTCTGAAGGTGTTGTGGCTAGCCAGTTTTCCGGTCTCATAGCCCCTGTTGTCGGGTCCTCTTACTGAGTTACTGAGTTCCAGGGCTGTCTACCTTCTACCTGCTCTGGATAACTGGCTTCTTTTGGGACCTTGGATTGTCTTTTTGTATCTGGGGTTACGGGGAGCTGGGTTGGGTGATGGGGTGGGATGCTTTAGAAGATCTATTACCTCTGTATACAGGTACCAGGGCTTCTGTTATTCTATCTGTCAGCTGACGCCATGGAATATCAACAAGCTTGTTTTCTGTTAACCCGGGATCCTGTTGTCTGTTGGCATTGGATGTGTCTCAATTGGCAGCCTGTTCCCTGTTAAGTGCAATACACAGGGCTCTGGTCTAAAGTAGTGCACTATATAGGGAATAGGGCTCTGGTCTAAAGTAGTGCACTATATAGGGAATAGGGCTCTGGTCTAAAGTAGTGCACTATATAGGGAATAGGGCTCTGGTCTATAGTAGTGCCACTATATAGGGAATAGGGCTCTGGTCTATAGTAGTGCACTATATAGGGAATAGGGCCCTGGTCTATAGTAGTGCACTATATAAGGAATAGGGCTCTAGTCTATAGTAGTGCACTATATAGGGAATAGGGCTATGGTCTAAAGTAGTGCACTATATAGGGAATAGGGCTCTGGTCTATAGTAGTGTACTATATAGGGAATAGGGCTCTGGTCTATAGTAGTGTACTATATAGGGAATAGGGCTATGGTCTAAAGTAGTGCACTATATAGGGAATAGGGCTCTGGTCTATAGTAGTGTACTATATAGGGAATAGGGCTCTGGTCTATAGTAGTGTACTATATAGGGAATAGGGCTCTGGTCTATAGTAGTGTACTATATAGGGAATAGGGCTCTGGTCTAAAGTAGTGCACTACATAGGGAACATATTTCCTTTTGGGACAGTTAATAATGTGGCTGATCTGGTCGCCATGGAAACCATCTGATATGACCTAATGACATTCTATTAGACAGACTTCATGTCATTATTACCCCTCTCTCTGGTCTGGTTGGCTCTCATTCTGTCGCCCTGGAGATGGTTTACAGCGGGGTTGGGGTCAGGAATAATCTCTGTACCTTCTGTCTCTGAGGAGGACCAGAAGTTCTTCCAAAAGCACTCATAGAAAACTAGGAATGAAATGAGCCCAACCCTGTTTCACACTGACGTGTGATTATCTCAGCAGGCTCAAGTCTAGTTCAGTACAACATGGTATAGTGGTGACACCTTTTGTTCATTCATCTCAACCAGGAATGTATCACTCTGATCCCAACACACCTAAACTGTATGCAAGTTGTCTGCCTGTGTACATAAACCAACCAGCTCTATTCATCACCTTCAAGCTTAATGGTGTGTGTGTGTGTGTGTGTGTGTGTGTGTGTGTGTGTGTGTGTGTGTGTGTGTGTGTGTGTGTGTGTGTGTGTGTGTGTGTGTGTGTGTGTGTGTGTGTGTGTGTGTGTGTGTGCAGGGACCCATTGTGTTTTCTCCCCCCCCCAAAAGATATTTCACAACGATGATACCATGGAAGAAACATTTACAAATATACTTTTTAAAAGCATGTTCGGTTATTATTCTTTTTTACAATTTTCTTTGCATAAATATCAGTTTTTGTTTGGGAAAACTGCAAACTGTTTGGAAAATAAACAACAAAATGTGTGTAAAACATGGGGACCCACGAGTCATGATATCTCAATGCTCCGGTGTGAAGTTTCCCCTCGGTACTGATCTAGGATCAGCTTTCCCTCCCCCAGTCCTTCCCCTAACCATTAATGGGGAAAATGTCAAACTGACCCAAGATCAGCATCTATGGAGCAACTTCACCCAACACCATTTTTCACCACCACCTCTTCAGGGGTGTGTTTAGAGGTAAAACATTCAGGGGGGAGGGGGGGGGGGTTTCCAAAATCTTTGTGGTACTTTTAAGGCTGGATCTGCAAACATTACCTTAATTACATTACCTTACCTTAACATTGCCTTAATTCTTGAATCCTCTGTCCTGATTCTTCCATTTCCCCTCCCTCTCAAAGAGCATTGGAGGAGACAAGGACGGAGGAAGCAAGGATTTGACAGCTAGTAGGGTCACCCTTGTTTTGGATGCTCTGGTTCGAGTTCCTGCCAATTTCCAGCAACTTCGCACAGCCATTGAAGAGGAGTGGGACAAAAATCAACAGCCTGATCAACTCTGTGTGAAGGAGATGTCACGCTGCACGATGCATACCAGATACTGACTGATTTTCTGATCCAATACATTTCAAACAAAACAAAAGAAGATCTGTGATCAACAGATGCGTATCTGTATTCTCAGTCGTGAAATCCATAGATTAGGGCCTAATGAATTCATTTACATTGACTGATTTTCTTATGAACTGTACACTCAGTAAAATCTTTCAAATTGTTGCATGTTGCGTTTTTAATGTTTTTTTTTGTTCGGGGTTAGAAACAGGTGAACAGTTTTGGAGCACTGAGCCACCACCTTCCTGCGGCAGGTGGTTGTGTTATGAATGGGTTGACAACAAGGCACCAGACTACAGCCATGTAGTTTTGAACCTAGGAGATGTATACTTGTACAGGTTAGAAAACTGAGGTGCTCTTAAATCATTTTACTTTTACACAAAACTTTGACCATGTTTGCGTCACACGCTCCCCAACAAAAATAAAATGGCTCCTAACATCATTAAACATCGTCCCATCAAACAAACGTTTTTAACAATCTTCAAAGCTAGTACACAAAAGATCGTGGAAGGTATGTAGGTGTGGTGTGCGACTTGGTAGTGTGGCAGTCAGTGCAGTTAATGAGGGAGGACAATGTTTCTACGTTGCTTCGTTGGCGCAGCTTTGGCTGGACGTGGAGGTACGTCGTTTACAAGGAGAATCGGGTTCCGATGGAGCGACCTCCGCTGGTCTCTGGGCTGATTTTATTACCTGACGGAGAGAGAGTTGTCAACAACTTTGTTCTCTGACTATGTAGATGTTCCTCTCCCAGTATGTTTAACCAGACCACCTCTTTCACAGACTGAAGAACTACACCCCTGCTTGTTGTAGCAGGCCGTGTTTCTGGAATCTGTTTACTGTTTATATGCTGCAGTCATCCGGGCTGCCTATTTCTCTCGGTGAACTAAATTGAACAAAAAATATAAACACTACATGTAAACCTGTAGAAAGAGGAGGAAGGGAAGCGCTACTAAGGTACACAATAGTACATTTTGGTAAACTGTTGGTCCCATGTTTCATGAGCTGAAATAAAAGAACCCAGAAATGTTCCATAGGCACAAAAAGCTGTTTGTTTACATCCTTGTTTGCGATCATTTCTCCTCTAACAATCCAACCATCTGACAGGTGTGGCATATTAAGAAACTGATTGACGAGCATGATCAAAAGCTTTCATTTTGTGCACAAATTTGTTTACATCCCTGTTAGTGAGCATGTCCTTTGCCAAGATAATCCATCCACCTGTCAGGTGTGGCATATCAAGAAGCTGATTAAACAGCATGATCATTACACAGGTGCACCTTGTGCTGGGAAAATAAAGGGCCACTCTAAAATGTCCAGTTTTGTCACACAGCACAATGCCACAGATGTCTCAAGTTTTGAGGGAGTGTGCAATTGGCGTGCTGACTGCAGGAATGTCCACCAGAGCTGTTGCCAGAGAATTTAATGTTTAATTTCTCTCCCATAAGCCGCCTCCACCATCATTTCAGAGAATTTGTCAGTCCGTCCAACTGGCCTCACAACCCGAGACAACGTGTATGGCGTCATGTGGGCGAGGGGTTTGCTGATGTCAACGTTGTGAACAGAGTGGCTCGTGGTGGCGGTGGGGTTATGATATGGGCAAGTATAGGCTATGGCCAACAAGCAAAATAGCATTTTATCGATGGCAACTTGAATGCGCAGAGATACCGTGACGAGACCCTGAGGCCCATTGTCGTGCTATTCATCTACATCTGTCGTTCTGCCCCTGAACAAGGCATTAACCCACTGTTCCTAGGCCGTCATTGAAAATAAGAATTTGTTCTTAACTGACTTGCCTAGTTAAATAAAGGTAAAATATATATATTTTTTAAATATCCATCAACTTCACACAGTCATTGAAGAGGAGTGGGACAACATTCCACAGGCCACAATCAACAGCCTGATCAACTCTATGTGGAGGAGATGTTGAGCTGCATGAGGCTAATGGTCTCACCAGATACTGACTGGTTCTGATCCATACCCAATACCTATTATTTTAAAAGTTATCTATGATGTGAAATCGATATTGTTTTTTTCTCAGTTGATTGATTTCCTTATATGAACTGTAACTCAGTAAAAAAAATGAAATTGTTGAGTTTTATATTTTGGTTCTGTATGGTTTCTTCATCTGTGATCAACCTGAACAGCAAGTCTCTTAGCAGGTCAACAGGGAGATGAGGTCCTTATCAACCCGAACGAAAAGCAGGTCTCTTAGCAGGTCAACAGGGAGATGAGGTCCTTATCAACCTGAACAGCAAGTCTCTTAGCAGGTCAACAGGGAGATGAGGTCCTTATCAACCTGAACAGCAAGTCTCTTAGCAGGTCAACAGGGAGATGAGGTCCTTATCAACCCGAACGAAAAGCAGGTCTCTTAGCAGGTCAACAGGGAGATGAGGTCAGTATCAACCTGAACAGCAGGTCTCTTAGCAGGTCAACAGGGAGATGAGGTCCGTATCAACCTGAACAGCAGGTCTCTTAGGTCAACAGGGAGATGAGGTCCGTATCAACCTGGACTGGAGAGAATCCTGTAGACTCATGTCTAGTGCAGTTATACACACCATCTTTCCTTATCTTCCAGTTAACATCTGTTAATGTCCTGTTAAACCTCTCGGTGGGGTTGCCTTGCGAGGGGTAGGGAGACGTTCTAGAATGACCGGGGTTGCCTTGCGAGGGGTAGGGAGATGTTCTAGAATGACCGGGGTTGCCTTGCGAGGGGTGGGGAGACGTTCTAGAATGACCGGGGTTGCCTTGCGAGGGGTAGGGAGATGTTCTAGAATGACCGGGGTTGCCTTGCGAGGGGTAGGGAGATGTTCTAGAATGACCGCGGTTGCCTTGCGAGGGGTAGGGAGACATTCTAGAATGACCGGGGTTGCCTTGCGAGGGGTAGGGAGACGTTCTAGAATGACCGGGGTTGCCTTGCGAGGGGTAGGGAGACGTTCTAGAATGACCGCGGTTGCCTTGCGAGGGGTAGGGAGATGTTCTAGAATGACCGCGGTTGCCCTGCGAGGGGTAGGGGGATGTTCTAGAATGACCGGGGTTGCCTTGCGAGGGGTAGGGAGATGTTCTAGAATGACCGGGGTTGCCTTGCGAGGGGTAGGGAGACGTTCTAGAATGACCGGGGTAGGGGTAGGGAGACGTTCTAGAATGACCGGGGTTGCCTTGCGAGGGGTGGGGAGACGTTCTAGAATGACCGGGTTGCCTTGCGAGGGGTAGGGAGATGTTCTAGAATGACCGGGGTTGCCTTGCGAGGGGTAGGGAGATGTTCTAGAATGACCGCGGTTGCCTTGCGAGGGGTAGGGAGACATTCTAGAATGACCGGGGTTGCCTTGCGAGGGGTAGGGAGACGTTCTAGAATGACCGGGGTTGCCTTGCGAGGGGTAGGGAGACGTTCTAGAATGACCGGGGTTGCCTTGCGAGGAGTAGGGAGATATTCTAGAATGACCGGGGTTGCCTTGCGGGGTAGGGAGACGTTCTAGAATGACCGGGGTTGCGGGACCGGGGTTGCCTTGCGAGGAGTAGGGAGACGTTCTAGAATGACCGGGGTTGCCTTGCGAGGGGTAGGGAGACGTTCTAGAATGACCGGGGTTGCCTTGCGATGACCGGGGTTGCCTTGCGAGGGGTAGGGAGACGTTCTAGAATGACCGGGGTTACCTTGCGAGGGGTAGGGAGACGTTCTAGAATGACCGAGGTTGCCTTGCGAGGAGTAGGGAGACGTTCTAGAATGACCGGGGTTGCCTTGCGAGGGGTAGGGAGACGTTCTAGAATGACCGGGGTTGCCTTGCGAGGGGTAGGGAGATGTTCTAGAATGACCGGGGTTGCCTTGCACAAAGTGTTGTACTTTCATAGGAAGCAACCACTCCCCCATTGTTCACTAGAAAGTAACTTTAACTGGGCTAATAACTAGCTAACTTGCAAAACATACACAGGTGGCTACAAGTAGCTCTCACTTTGATCTCAGAACAAGATCATCTACTCCCGACCGCTCGTACTGTAGCCTGAACACGGTGAAGGCAGGGATCCATATATGGCAATGGCTATTTGCATATAGGCCTACTGCAGCTCTGATTGGTAATTGGGCACCGGTCTGTAGAGCACAGGCTGAGTCCTGCCTGTCAATAGAATCCAATGCACTCTTTCTACAAGAACATCTCTTGCACAGTTAGTTTTGTTTCGGAATGTTACATTGAAAGTGGCTAATATCGTGTTGATTTGAGCATAATTCCCACAGTAGAGTGAAACGTTGACAGTCTCAAAAGAAGGTGAAGTTAAATCTTGTGCTTCTGGGCATTTATGTGTCTCTGTGTGATATAGATTTTTTTCCCTCTGGTTGCGCATTTAACATGATAATAGAAATGAGGTAAAACTGATTTGTTTCTCTGCATTAAAGTCCCCGGCCACTAGGAGCGCCTCCTCTGGGTGAGCAGTTTCCTGTTTGCTTATTTCCTCATACAGCTGACTGAGTGCGGTCTTAGTGCCAGCATCTGTCTGTGGTGGTAAATAAACAGCCACGAAAAATATAGATGAAAACTCTCTTGGCAAATAGTGTGGTCTTACAGCTTATCATGAGATACTCTACTTCAGGCAAAATCTAGAGACTCCGTAGACTTCATGCACCTACCTAGCTACCATGACAAAGACCAAAGCTGGCGGGCGTACTGTTGAGGACAGTCGTGTGTCTCTATCACACCTGAAGGATCTTTTTAAACTAACAAAAAGATATCTTACAAGCAGTTACAACAACAAGAAAATAGTTTCAAGTGCTTTGCCCAAATACTTGTGTATTCTACTAATAAAAGAATGGACGATCTGACCAGAGAGGAAGATGACAGCAATCTGTAAGTCATTGAGAGAGGACATCAGTTCTGTGTGTGTATCCATGTGAACAATGACCAGGAAATCAGATTATCTCCAGGGACAATCAAGACAGAACAACATGGTTGTGGACAGAAATGCAGAATCTCCACATGAGACCTGGATGGAGTCTGAGGGAAATGATCTCTGAGAAATTGAAAATGGACCACAGGAAGATTGAGGTGGAGCCCACAGGACTGGAAGACCCACCACAGGCCCAGGTCGCAGGCCCAGGCCGATGGTGGTCAAGCTCCTGAGGTTCAAGGATAAGGTAGCTGCTCTGGAAAGAGCCAAGAACTTGAGAGGAACGTAATATTTACACATGTTAAGTTTGCTGAAAATAAACACAGTGGACAGTGAGAGGACGTTTCTTTTTTTGCTGAGTTTAGAAGCACTGGTTGTAAAGATGGGTTCTGGCCGTAATAAAGAGATGCTCTGCTTTTTTGACACCACACTCCCACAAAGAAAGTTCTGCAGGCTCTAGTTTGGTCTAATCTTGATTTATCCAGTCGTGTGGTCCAGTGCTGCAAGGAAAGACCTAGTTAAGCTGCAGCTGGTCCAGAACAGAGCGGCATGTCTTGCTCTTCATTGTAATCAGAGGGCTAATATTAATACTATACATGTCAGTCTCTCTTGGCTCAGAGTTGAGGAGAGACTGACTGCATCACTTCTTCTTTATATAAGAAGCATTTAATGTGTTTAAAATCCCAAATTGTTTGCATAGTCAACTTACACACAGCTCTGACACACACACTTACCCTACCAGACATGCCACCAGGGGTCTTTTCACAGTCCCCAAATCCAGAACAAATTCAAGAAAGTGTACAGTATTATATATGGGTGGCAGGTAGCCTAGTGGTTAGAGCGTTGGGCCAGTAACCGAAAGGTTGCTAAATCGAATCCCCGAGCTGACAAGGAAAAAACTGTCGTTCTACCCCTGAACAAGGCAGTTAACCCACTGTTCCTAGGCCGTCATTGTTCTTAACTGACTAGTTAAATAAAGGTTCAGCAAAAAAAGTATAGAGTTCTTTTTTTTGCATGGAACTTCCTTCCATCTCAAATAAACAGCAAACCTGGTTTCAAAAAACAGATGAAGCAACACCTCACGGCACAACGACTCTCCCCTATTTGACCCAGATAGTGTGTGTGTATGTATTGATATGTAGGCCACGTGTGCCTTTTTAAAAATGTATGTAGTTCTGTCCTTGTGCTGTTCTTGTCTAATGATGTACTTGTATTATGTTATTTATTTATGTTTCATGTTCTGTGTGGACCCCAGGAAAAGTAGCTGCTGCTACATTTGCAACAGCTAATGGGGATCCTAATAAAATACCCCAAAAATACCAATACTTGGTATCGCATCTATGGACCAATGTCTCTCAACATTTTCCAGACATACAACAATATTGACCAATGAACATTCAGATTGGCGTAACCTGGTACCTAAATACATATAAAGCAAACAGTATTGTAACAAAACTTGGTACACATGTTCCAAACACTGTCAAGAACTGACATATGCATATTCACATCGACCACATGGCGGCGCTATAACGGGCAAATTATATCTCTTGATCTGTTTGATTTGATAGTGATGGACACATTTCACTTTACATCTGGTAAGAAGAGCTCCTGGAGATTATACATACGCCTTTGTTGGCAAGAAACATTTTATTGGTGTAGAGGCCAATCTATCACTCTATCAATGAATCAATACCAATCTATCACTCTATCAATGAATCAGTACCAATCTATCACTATATCAATGAATCAATACCAATCTATCACTCTATCAATGAATCAATACCACTCTATCACTCTATCAATGAATCAATACCAATCTATCACTCTATCAATACCAATCTATCACTCTATCAATGAATCAATACCAATCTATCACTCTATCAATGAATCAATACCAATCTATCACTCTATCAATGAATCAATACCAATCTATCACTCTATCAATGAATCAATACCAATCTATCACTCTTATCAATGAATCAGTACCAATCTATCACTCTATCAATGAATCAATACCAATCTATCACTCTATCAATGAATCAATACCAATCTATCACTCTATCAATGTATCAGTACCAATCTATCACTCTATCAACGAATCAATACCAATCTATCACTCTATCAATGAATCAATACCAATCTATCACTCTATCAATGAATCAATACCAATCTATCACTCTATCAATGAATCAATACCAATCTATCACTCTATCAATGAATCAATACCAATCTATCACTATATCAATGAATCAATACCAATCTATCACTCTATCAATGAATCAATACGAATCTATCACTCTATCAATGAATCAATACCAATCTATCACTCTATCAATGAATCAATACCAATATATCACTCTATCAATGAATCAATACCACTCTATCAATGAATCAATACCAATCTATCACTATATCAATGAATCAATACCAATCTATCAATGAATCAATACCAATCTATCACTCTATCAATGAATCAATACCAATCTATCACTCTATCAATGAATCAATACCAATCTATCACTCTATCAATGAATCAATACCAATCTATCACTCTATCAATGAATCAATACCAATCTATCACTCTATCAATGAATCAATACCAATCTATCACTCTATCAATGAATCAGTACCAATCTATCACTCTATCAATGAATCAATACCAATCTATCACTCTATCAATGAATCAATACCAATCTATCACTCTATCAATGAATCAATACCAATCTATCACTCTATCAATGAATCAATACCAATCTATCACTCTATCAATGAATCAGTACCAATCTATCACTCTATCAATGAATCAATACCAATCTATCACTCTATCAATGAATCAATACCAATCTATCACTCTATCAATGAATCAATACCAATCTATCACTCTATCAATGAATCAATACCAATCTATCACTCTATCAATGAATCAATACCAATCTATCACTCTATCAATGAATCAATACCAATCTATCACTCTATCCGGCTATGTTGTGGGAGGGTTATTTTCCGTTGCCAGAATGATTCAAAACCCAGGGAGTCCAACCAATACACAGACTCTCAATGTTGTTTCCCAAAGCTAACTAAGAGGTATCAGTCAGGTTAGCTGTCCTCTACCTACTGTCTTAGAGGTATCAGTCAGGTTAGCTGTCCTCTACCTACTGTCTTAGAGGTATCAGTCAGGTTAGCTGTCCTCTACCTACTGTCTTAGAGGTATCAGTCAGGTTAGCTGTCCTCTACCTACTGTCTTAGAGGTATCAGTCAGGTTAGCTGTCCTCTACCTACTGTCTTAGAGGTATCAGTCAGGTTAGCTGTCCTCTACCTACTGTCTTAGAGGTATCAGTCAGGTTAGCTGTCCTCTACCTACTGTCTTAGAGGTATCAGTCAGGTTAGCCAACAACTGTGAATCCCATATCAGGATGTTGTGTCTCCAGTACTGATGTTATGTGTCCACCGCAACGCTTACGATGCACAAAGACAGAGCTGCATTATCATCAAAACCACAGTTAGGCAATATTCAGGCAGACACAATTCTCAGAACAACCAATAACGCAGTGGGAAATCAGACGAGACATACAGGATAGTGATTCTGATAGATGACAGAGCATCATGCATTTCCTCTGAATTTCTCTGCTTGGTGGGTGGGGTCCCGGCGTTATTGGTTGTTCTGAGAATTGTGTCTGCCTGAATATTGCCCAACTGTTGTTTTCATGATAATGCAGCTCTGTCTTTGTGCATCGTAGGCGTTAAAGCAATGAATCAGTACCAATCTATCACTCTATCAATGAATCAATACCAATCTATCACTCTATCAATGAATCAATACCAATCTATCAGTCTATCAATGAATCAATACCAATCTATCACTCTATCAATGAATCAATACCAATCTATCACTCTATCAATGAATCAATACCAATCTATCATTATCAATGAATCAATACCAATCTATCACTACCAATCTATCAATCAATGAATCAGTACCAATCTATCACTCTATCAATGAATCAATACCAATCTATCACTCTATCAATGAATCAATACCAATCTATCAGTCTATCAATGAATCAGTACCAATCTATCACTCTATCAATGAATCAATACCAATATATCACTATATCAATGAATCAATACCAATCTATCACTCTATCAATGAATCAGTACCAATCTATCACTCTATCAATGAATCAATACCAATCTATCACTCTATCAATGAATCAATACCAATCTATCACTCTATCAATGAATCAATACCAATCTATCAGTCTATCAATGAATCAGTACCAATCTATCACTCTATCAATGAATCAATACCAATCTATCACTCTATCAATAATACAATGTCTATCATCAATACCAATCTATCACTCTATCAATGAATCAATACCAATCTATCACTCTATCCGGCTATGTTGTGGGAGGGTTATTTTCCGTTGCCAGAATGATGCAAAACCCAGGGAGTCCAACCAATACACAGACTCTCAATGTTGTTTCCCAAAGCTAACTAAGAGGTATCAGTCAGGTTAGCTGTCCTCTACCTACTGTCTTAGAGGTATCAGTCAGGTTAGCTGTCCTCTACCTACTGTCTTAGAGGTATCAGTCAGGTTAGCTGTCCTCTACCTACTGTCTTAGAGGTATCAGTCAGGTTAGCTGTCCTCTACCTACTGTCTTAGAGGTATCAGTCAGGTTAGCTGTCCTCTACCTACTGTCTTAGAGGTATCTACTGTCTTAGAGGTATCAGTCAGGTTAGCTGTCCTCTACCTACTGTCTTAGAGGTATCAGTCAGGTTAGCTGTCCTCTACCTACTGTCTTAGAGGTATCAGTCAGGTTAGCTGTCCTCTACCTACTGTCTTAGAGGTATCAGTCAGGTTAGCTGTCCTCTACCTACTGTCTTAGAGGTATCAGTCAGGTTAGCTGTCCTCTACCTACTGTCTTAGAGGTATCAGTCAGGTTAGCTGTCCTCTACCTACTGTCTTAGAGGTATCAGTCAGGTTAGCTGTCCTCTACCTACTGTCTTAGAGGTATCAGTCAGGTTAGCTGTCCTCTACCTACTGTCTTAGAGGTATCAGTCAGGTTAGCTGTCCTCTACCTACTGTCTTAGAGGTATCAGTCAGGTTAGCTGTCCTCTACCTACTGTCTTAGAGGTATCAGTCAGGTTAGCTGTCACCTATGTCTTGTATCAGTCAGGTTAGCTGTCCTCTACCTACTGTCTTAGAGGTATCAGAGGTTAGCTGTCACCTACTGTCTTAGAGGTATCAGTCAGGTTAGCTCCTCTAACTGTCTTAGAGGTATCAGTCAGGTTAGGAATGTCCTCTACCTACTGTCTTAGAGGTATCAGTATTAGCTGTCCTCTACCTACTGTCTTAGAATAATCAGGTTAGCTGTCCTCTACCTACTGTCTTAGAGGTATCAGTCAGGTTAGCTGTCCTCTACCTACTGTCTTAGATATCAGTCAGGTTAGCTGTCCTCTACCTACTGTCTTAGAGGTATCAGTCAGGTTAGCTGTCCTCTACCTACTGTCTTAAGGTATCAGTCAGGTTATGTCCTCTACCTACTGTCTTAGATATCAGTCAGGTTAGCTGTCCTCTACCTACTGTCTTAGAGGTATCAGTCAAACCTCTAGTCTTAGAGGTCACTGTCCTCTATACTTCAAGGTTATCACCTACTGTCTTAGAGGTATCAGGTTAGCTGTCCTCTACCTACTGTCTTAGAGGTATCAGTCAGGTTAGCTGTCCTCTACCTACTGTCTTAGAGGTATCAGTCAGGTTAGCTGTCCTCTACCTACTGTCTTAGAGGTATCAGTCAGGTTAGCTGTCCTCTAGTCTTAGAGGTATCATCAGGTTAGCTGTCCTCTACCTACTGTCTTAGAGGTATCTGTTAGCTTCCTCTACCTACTGTCTTAGAGATATCAGTCAGGTTAGCTGTCCTCTACCTACTGTCTTAGAGGTATCAGTCAGGTTAGCTGTCCTCTACCTACTGTCTTAGAGGTATCAGTCAGGTTAGCTGTCCTCTACCTACTGTCTTCAGTCAGGTAGCTCAATCAGGTTAGCCACCTACTGTCTTAGAGGTATCAGTCAGGTTAGCTGTCCTCTACCTACTGTCTTAGAGGTATCAGTCAGGTTACCCTCTACCTACTGTCTTAGAGGTATCAGTCAGGTTAGACCTACTGTCTTAGAGGTATCAGTCAGTTAGCTGTCCTCTACCTACTGTCTTAGAGGTATCAGTAGGTTAGCTGTCCTCTACCTACTGTCTTAGATATCAGTCAGGTTAGCTGTCCTCTGACATCAATACTGTCTTAGAGGTATCAGTCAATGTCCTCTACCTACTGTCTTAGAGGTATCAGTCAATCCTCTATCAGAGGTATCAGTCAGGTATGTCAATGTCTTAATCAATAGCCAACTGTCTTATCACTTAGCTATCTGTCTTAATGAATGTCCTCTACCTACTGTACCAAGCTGTCCTCTACCTACTGTCTTAGAGGTATCAGTCAGGTTAGCTGTCCTCTACCTACTGTCTTAAGGTATCAAGGTACTGCACCTACTGTCTTATAATCTGTCCTCTATCTGTCTTAGAGGTGTCAGGTTAGCTGTCCTCTACCTACTGTCTTAGATATCAGTCAGGTTAGCTGTCCTCTAACTGTCTTAGAATCAGAGCTGTCAACTGTCTTAGAGGTATCAGTCAATTAGCTGTCCTCTAACTGTCTTAGAGGTATCAGTCAGGTTAGCTGTCCTCTCCTACTGTCTTAGAGGTATCAGTCAGGTTAGCTGTCCTCTACCTACTGTCTTAGAGGTATCAGTCAGGGTAGCTGTCCTCTACCTACTGTCTTAGAGGTATCAGTCAGGTTAGCTGTCCTCTACCTACTGTCTGAGCAGTCATTAGCTGTCCTCTATTTTAACTACTGTCTTAGAGGTATCAGTCAGGTTAGCTGTCCTCTACCTACTGTCTTAAAGGTATCAGTCAGGTTAGCTGTCCTCTACCTACTGTCTTAGAGGTATCAGTCAGCTGTCCTCTACCTACTGTCTTAGAGGTATCAGTCAGGTTAGCTGTCCTCTAACTGTCTTAGATCAGTCTGTCTTAGAGGTATCAGTCAGGTTAGCTCTCTACCTATCTTAGAGGTATCAGTCAGGTTAGCTGTCCTCTACCTACTGTCTTAGAGGTATCAGTCAGGTTAGCTGTCTCATAAGAATGTCAGAGGTATCAGTCAGGTTAGCTGTCTCTACCTAATCAGTCAGGTTAGCTGTCCTCTACCTACTGTCTTAGAGGTATCATCAGCTGTCCTCTACCTACTGTCTTAGAGGTATCAGTCAGGTTAGCTGTCCTCTACCTACTGTCTTAGTATCAGTCAGGTTAGCTGTCCTCTACCTACTGACTTAGAGGTATCATTCCACCTAACTGTCAATATCAGTCAGGTTATCTACCTCTATCAATGTCTTAGGTCAGTCAGGTTAGCTGTCCTCTACCTACTGTCTTAGAGGTATCAGTCAGGTTAGCTGTCTCTACCTACTGTCTTAGAGGTATCAGTCAGGTTAGCTGTCCTCTACCTACTGTCTTAGAGGTATCAGTCAGGTTAGCTGTCCTCTACCTAAGAGGTATCAGTCAGGTTAGCTGTCCTCTACCTACTGTCTTAGAGGTATCAGTCAGGTTAGCTGTCCTCTACCTACTGTCTTAGAGGTATCAGTCAGGTTAGCTGTCCTCTACCTACTGTCTTAGAGGTATCAGTCAGGTTAGCTGTCCTCTACCTACTGTCTTAGAGGTATCAGTCAGGTTAGCTGTCCTCTACCTACTGTCTTAGAGGTATCAGTCAGGTTAGCTGTCCTCTACCTACTGTCTTAGAGGTATCAGTCAGGTTAGCTGTCCTCTACCTACTGTCTTAGAGGTATCAGTCAGGTTAGCTGTCCTCTACCTACTGTCTTAGAGGTATCAGTCAGGTTAGCCAACAACTGTGAATCCCATATCAGGATGTTGTGTCTCCAGTACTGATGTTATGTGTCCACCGCAACGCTTACGATGCACAAAGACAGAGCTGCATTATCATCAAAACCACAGTTAGGCAATATTCAGGCGGACACAATTCTCAGAACAACCAATAACGCAGTGGGAAATCAGACGAGACATACAGGATAGTGATTCTGATAGATGACAGAGCATCATGCATTTCCTCTGAATTTCTCTGCTTGGTGGGTGGGGTCCCGGCGTTATTGGTTGTTCTGAGAATTGTGTCTGCCTGAATATTGCCCAACTGTGGTTTTCATGATAATGCAGCTCTGTCTTTGTGCATCGTAGCCACTCTATCAATGAATCAATACCAATCTATCACTCTATCAATGAATCAATACCAATCTATCAGTCTATCAATGAATCAGTACCAATCTATCACTCTATCAATGAATCAATACCAATCTATCACTCTATCAATGAATCAATACCAATCTATCACTCTATCAATGAATCAATACCAATCTATCATTCTATCAATGAATCAATACCAATCTATCACTCTATCAATGAATCAATACCAATCTATCACTCTATCAATGAATCAGTACCAATCTATCACTCTATCAATGAATCAATACCAATCTATCACTCTATCAATGAATCAATACCAATCTATCAGTCTATCAATGAATCAGTACCAATCTATCACTCTATCAATGAATCAATACCAATCTATCACTCTTTCCGTTGAAGCAAATGCACTGGTGATAATCATCCTGTGTTATTGGCTTTGCCCCAGCCATATAGACTCATAACAACCAAATGAGAAGATGGTTGAGAATCCTGGCTAAGTCTCCATTGCTGTTGTCTTACGTTTCACTGCTGCTTTTGGTACTGTAGCGATCCGTGCTATATGAGCCACGTCACAATTCCTACCAACTGGATTAACCCAATTGGAGCTTTGCAAACGGTGGTTACCTTTCACACCAGCGTCTCGGGTTCAGTTCTCTGCCCCAACTTTCACTACAAAGCTATTGCTCATAAAAACCGTCTTAACACACCTGGAAACATGGTTGGCCTTTGAGGACAAGTTCTTAGTTAGTATTGAAGTGAAAAGCTCAAGTCAAATTCTGTGTTCCTAAAGGGTTGGTACTGGACCCTGCTGTTTCTGTAGATATCTTATTTCTGTTACTGGGAAGGTTCCAGTAGGATAGTAGACCTACCTGTAGGTCTATAGGTACCAGTAGGATAGGTTCCATATGTTCCAGTAGGATAGTAGACCTAGCTGTAGGTCAATAGGTACCAGTAGGATAGTACACCTAGCTGTAGGTCTATAGGTTCCAGTAGGTTAGTACACCTAGCTGTAGGTCTATAGGTTCCAGTAGGTTAGTAGACCTAGCTGGTCTATAGGTTCCAGTAGGATAGTAGACCTAGCTGTAGGTTTAAAGGTTCCAGTAGGATAGTAGACCTACCTGTAGGTCTATAGGTACCAGTAGGATAGTAGACCTACCTGTAGGTCTATATGTTCCAGTAGGATAGTAGACCTAGCTGTAGGTCTAGAGGTTCCAGTAGGATAGTACACCTAGCTGTAGGTCTATAGGTTCCAGTAGGATAGTAGACCTAGCTGGTCTATAGAGGTTCCAGTAGGATAGTACACCTAGCTGGTCTATAGGTTCCAGTAGGATAGTAGACCTACCTGTAGGTCTATAGGTACCAGTAGGATAGTAGACCTAGCTGGTCTATAGAGGTTCCAGTAGGATCACCTATGGTCTATAGGTTCCAGTAGGATAGTAGACCTAGCTGGTCTATAGGTTCCAGTAGGATAGTACACCTAGCTGGTCTATAGGTTCCAGTAGGATAGTAGACCTAGCTGTAGGTCTATAGGTACCAGTACGATAGTAGACCTAGCTGGTCTATAGAGGTTCCAGTAGGATAGTACACCTAGCTGGTCTATAGGTTCCAGTAGGATAGTAGACCTAGCTGTAGGTCTATAGGTTCCAGTAGGATAGTAGACCTAGCTGGTCTATAGAGGTTCCAGTAGGATAGTACACCTAGCTGGTCTATAGGTTCCAGTAGGATAGTAGACCTAGCTGTAGGTCTATAGGTACCAGTACGATAGTAGACCTACCTGTAGGTCTATAGGTACCAGTAGCATAGTAGACCTAGCTGGTCTATAGGTACCAGTAGGATAGTAGACCTAGCTGTAGGTCTATAGGTTCCAGTAGGATAGTAGACCTAGCTGGTCTATAGAGGTTCCAGTAGGATAGTACACCTAGCTGGTCTATAGGTTCCAGTAGGATAGTAGACCTACCTGTAGGTCTATAGGTACCAGTAGGATAGTAGACCTAGCTGGTCTATAGGTTCCAGTAGGATAGTAGACCTAGCTGTAGGTCTATAGGTACCAGTAGGATAGTAGACCTAGCTGGTCTATAGAGGTACCAGTAGGATAGTACACCTAGCTGTAGGTCTATAGGTACCAGTACGATAGTAGACCTACCTGTAGGTCTATAGGTACCAGCACGATAGTAGACCTACCTGGTCTATAGAGGTTCCAGTAGGATAGTAGACCTAGCTGTAGGTCTATAGGTACCAGTTAGACCGAACTGGGCTATAGAGGTAGGATAGTACACCTAGCTGTAGGTCTATAGGTACAAGTACGATAGTAGACCTAGCTGGTCTATAGGTTCCAGTAGGGTAGTAGACCTAGCTGTAGGTCTATAGGTTCCAGTAGGATAGTAGACCTAGCTGGTCTATGGGTTCCAGTAGGATAGTAGACCTAGCTGTAGGTCTATAGGCTCCAACAGGATAATAGACCTACCTGTAGGTCTACAGGTTCCAGTAGGTTAGTAGACCTAACTGGTCTATAGGTTCCAGTAGGATAGTACACCTAGCTGGTCTATAGGTTCCAGTAGGATAGTACACCTAGCTGGTCTATAGGTTCCAGTAGGATAGTAGACCTAGCTGGTCTATAGGTTCCAGTAGGTTAGTAGTCCTAGCTGGTCTATAGGTTCCAGTAGGTTAGTAGTCCTAGCTGGTCTATAGGTTCCAGTAGGTCTATAAAGTTTCCAGTAGGATAGTAGACCTAGCTGGTCTAGGTTCCAGTAGGATAGTAGACCTAGACCCTAGCTGTAGGTCTATAGGTTCCAGTAGGATCGTAGACCTAGCTGTAGGTCTATAGGATAGGATAATAGACCTACCTGGTCTACAGGTTCCAGTAGGTTAGTAGACCTAACTGGTCTATAGGTTCCAGTAGGATAGTACACCTAGCTGGTCTATAGGTTCCAGTAGGATAGTAGACCTAACTGGTCTATAGGTTCCTAGGATAGTACACCTAGCTGGTCTATACGTTCCAGTAGGATAGTAGACCTAGCTGGTCTATAGGTTCCAGTAGGATAGTAGACCTAGCTGTAGGTCTATAGGCTCCAATAGGATAATAGACCTACCTGTAGGTCTACAGGTTCCAGTAGTTTAGTAGACCTAACTGGTCTATAGGTTCCAGTAGGATAGTACACCTAGCTGGTCTATAGGTTCCAGTAGGATAGGTTCTATAGGTTCCAGTAGGTTAGTAGACCTAGCTGGTCTATACCAGTAGGATAGTAGTCTGCTGGTCTATAGGTTCCAGTAGGATAGTAGACCTAGCTGGTCTATAGGTTCCAGTAGGATAGTAGACCTAGCTGTAGGTCTATAGGTTCCAGTAGGATAGTAGACCTAGCTGGTCTATAGGTTCCAGTAGGATAGTAGACCTAGCTGTAGGTCTATAGGTTCCAGTAGGATAGTAGACCTAGCTGTAGGTCTATAGGTTCCAGTAGGATAGTAGACCTAGCTGGTCTATAGGTTCCAGTAGGATAGTAGACCTAGCTGTAGGTCTATAGGTTCCAGTAGGATAGTAGACCTCGCTGGTCTAAAGTTTCCAGTAGGATAGTAGACCTAGCTGGTCTATAGGTTCCAGTAGGATAGTAGACCTCGCTGGTCTAAAGTTTCCAGTAGGATAGCAGACCTAGCTGTAGGTCTATAGGTTCCAGTAGGATCGTAGACCTAGCTGTAGGTCTATAGGTTCTATCGTAGACCTAGCTGTAGGTCTATAGGCTCCAATAGGATAATAGACCTACCTGTAGGTCTACAGGTTCCAGTAGGTTAGTAGACCTAACTGGTCTATAGGTTCCAGTACCTAGCTGGTCTATAGGTTCCAGTAGGATAGTAGACCTAACTGGTCTATAGGTTCCAGTAGGATAGTACACCTAGCTGGTCTATACGTTCCAGTAGGATAGTAGACCTAGCTGGTCTATAGGTTCCAGTAGGATAGTAGACCTAGCTGGTCTATAGGTTCCAGTAGGATAGTAGACCTAGCTGTAGGTCTATAGGCTCCAATAGGATAATAGACCTACCTGTAGGTCTACAGGTTCCAGTAGTTTAGTAGACCTAACTGGTCTATAGGTTCCAGTAGGATAGTACACCTAGCTGGTCTATAGGTTCCAGTAGGTTAGTAGACCTAGCTGGTCTAAAGTTTCCAGTAGGATAGTAGACCTAGCTGGTCTATAGGTTCCAGTAGGATAGTAGACCTCGCTGGTCTAAAGTTTCCAGTAGGATAGCAGACCTAGCTGTAGGTCTATAGGTTCCAGTAGGATCGTAGACCTAGCTGTAGGTCTATAGGCTCCAATAGGATAATAGACCTACCTGTAGGTCTACAGGTTCCAGTAGGTTAGTAGACCTAACTGGTCTATAGGTTCCAGTAGGATAGTACACCTAGCTGGTCTATAGGTTCCAGTAGGATAGTAGACCTAACTGGTCTATAGGTTCCAGTAGGATAGTACACCTAGCTGGTCTATACGTTCCAGTAGGATAGTAGACCTAGCTGGTCTATAGGTTCCAGTAGGATAGTAGACCTAGCTGTAGGTCTATAGGCTCCAATAGGATAATAGACCTACCTGTAGGTCTACAGGTTCCAGTAGTTTAGTAGACCTAACTGGTCTATAGGTTCCAGTAGGATAGTACACCTAGCTGGTCTATAGGTTCCAGTAGGATAGTACACCTAGCTGGTCTATAGGTTCCAGTAGGTTAGTAGACCTAGCTGGTCTATAGGTACCAGTAGGATAGTAGTCCTAGCTGGTCTATAGGTTCCAGTAGGATAGTATACCTAGCTGGTCTATAGGTTCCAGTAGGATAGTAGACCTAGCTGTAGGTCTATAGGTTCCAGTAGGATAGTAGACCTAGCTGGTCTATAGGTTCCAGTAGGATAGTAGACCTAGCTGTGGGTCTATAGGTTCCAGTAGGATAGTAGACCTCGCTGGTCTAAAGTTTCCAGTAGGATAGTAGACCTAGCTGTTCTACAGGTTCCAGTAGGATAGTAGACCGAGCTGGTCTATAGGATCCAGTAGGTTAGTAGACCTAGCTGTAGGTCTATAGGTACCAGTAGGATAGTAGACCTAGCTGTAGGTCTATAGGTTCCAGTAGGATAGTAGACCTAGCTGGTCTATAGGTTCCAGTAGGATAGTAGACCTCGCTGGTCTAAAGTTTCCAGTAGGATAGTAGACCTAGCTGGTCTATAGGTTCCAGTAGGATAGTAGACCTCGCTGGTCTAAAGTTTCCAGTAGGATAGCAGACCTAGCTGTAGGTCTATAGGTTCCAGTAGGATCGTAGACCTAGCTGTAGGTCTATAGGTTCAAGTAGGATAGTAGACCTAAAGTTTCCAGTAGGATAGCAGACCTAGCTGTAGGTCTATAGGTTCCAGTAGGATCGTAGACCTAGCTGTAGGTCTACTCCAATAGGATAATAGACCTGTAGGTCTACAGGTTCCAGTAGGTTAGTAGACCTAACTGGTCTATAGGTTCCAGTAGGATAGTACACCTAGCTGGTCTATAGGTTCCAGTAGGATAGTAGACCTAACTGGTCTATAGGTTCCAGTAGGATAGTACACCTAGCTGGTCTATACGTTCCAGTAGGATAGTAGACCTAGCTGGTCTATAGGTTCCAGTAGGATAGTAGACCTAGCTGTAGGTCTATAGGCTCCAATAGGATAATAGACCTACCTGTAGGTCTACAGGTTCCAGTAGTTTAGTAGACCTAACTGGTCTATAGGTTCCAGTAGGATAGTACACCTAGCTGGTCTATAGGTTCCAGTAGGATAGTACACCTAGCTGGTCTATAGGTTCCAGTAGGTTAGTAGACCTAGCTGGTCTATAGGTACCAGTAGGATAGTAGTCCTAGCTGGTCTATAGGTTCCAGTAGGATAGTAGACCTAGCTGGTCTATAGGTTCCAGTAGGATAGTAGACCTAGCTGTAGGTCTATAGGTTCCAGTAGGATAGTAGACCTAGCTGGTCTATAGGTTCCAGTAGGATAGTAGACCTAGCTGTGGGTCTATAGGTTCCAGTAGGATAGTAGACCTAGCTGTAGGTCTATAGGTTCCAGTAGGATAGTAGACCTAGCTGGTCTATAGGTTCCAGTAGGATAGTAGACCTAGCTGTGGGTCTATAGGTTCCAGTAGGATAGTAGACCTCGCTGGTCTAAAGTTTCCAGTAGGATAGTAGACCTAGCTGGTCTATAGGTTCCAGTAGGATAGTAGACCTCGCTGGTCTAAAGTTTCCAGTAGGATAGCAGACCTAGCTGTAGGTCTATAGGTTCCAGTAGGATCGTAGACCTAGCTGTAGGTCTATAGGTTCCAGTAGGATCGTAGACCTAGCTGTAGGTCTATAGGCTCCAATAGGATAATAGACCTACCTGTAGGTCTACAGGTTCCAGTAGGTTAGTAGACCTAACTGGTCTATAGGTTCCAGTAGGATAGTACACCTAGCTGGTCTATAGGTTCCAGTAGGATAGTAGACCTAACTGGTCTATAGGTTCCAGTAGGATAGTACACCTAGCTGGTCTATACGTTCCAGTAGGATAGTAGACCTAGCTGGTCTATAGGTTCCAGTAGGATAGTAGACCTAGCTGTAGGTCTATAGGCTCCAATAGGATAATAGACCTACCTGTAGGTCTACAGGTTCCAGTAGTTTAGTAGACCTAACTGGTCTATAGGTTCCAGTAGGATAGTACACCTAGCTGGTCTATAGGTTCCAGTAGGTTAGTAGACCTAGCTGGTCTAAAGTTTCCAGTAGGATAGTAGACCTAGCTGGTCTATAGGTTCCAGTAGGATAGTAGACCTCGCTGGTCTAAAGTTTCCAGTAGGATAGCAGACCTAGCTGTAGGTCTATAGGTTCCAGTAGGATCGTAGACCTAGCTGTAGGTCTATAGGCTCCAATAGGATAATAGACCTACCTGTAGGTCTACAGGTTCCAGTAGGTTAGTAGACCTAACTGGTCTATAGGTTCCAGTAGGATAGTACACCTAGCTGGTCTATAGGTTCCAGTAGGATAGTAGACCTAACTGGTCTATAGGTTCCAGTAGGATAGTACACCTAGCTGGTCTATACGTTCCAGTAGGATAGTAGACCTAGCTGGTCTATAGGTTCCAGTAGGATAGTAGACCTAGCTGTAGGTCTATAGGCTCCAATAGGATAATAGACCTACCTGTAGGTCTACAGGTTCCAGTAGTTTAGTAGACCTAACTGGTCTATAGGTTCCAGTAGGATAGTACACCTAGCTGGTCTATAGGTTCCAGTAGGATAGTACACCTAGCTGGTCTATAGGTTCCAGTAGGTTAGTAGACCTAGCTGGTCTATAGGTACCAGTAGGATAGTAGTCCTAGCTGGTCTATAGGTTCCAGTAGGATAGTAGACCTAGCTGGTCTATAGGTTCCAGTAGGATAGTAGACCTAGCTGTAGGTCTATAGGTTCCAGTAGGATAGTAGACCTAGCTGGTCTATAGGTTCCAGTAGGATAGTAGACCTAGCTGTGGGTCTATAGGTTCCAGTAGGATAGTAGACCTCGCTGGTCTAAAGTTTCCAGTAGGATAGTAGACCTAGCTGTTCTACAGGTTCCAGTAGGATAGTAGACCGAGCTGGTCTATAGGATCCAGTAGGTTAGTAGACCTAGCTGTAGGTCTATAGGTACCAGGATAGTAGACCTAGCTGTAGGTCTATAGGTTCCAGTAGGATAGTAGACCTAGCTGGTCTATAGGTTCCAGTAGGATAGTAGACCTAGCTGGTCTAAAGTTTCCAGTAGGATAGTAGACAGGTTCCAGTAGGATAGTAGACCTAATAAAGTTTCCAGTAGGATAGCAGACCTAGCTGTAGGTCTATAGGTTCCAGTAGGATCGTAGACCTAGCTGTAGGTCTATAGGTTCCAGTAGGATAGTACAAAGTTTCCTAGCTGTCTATAGGTTCCAGTAGGATAGTAGACCTAGCTGTAGGTCTATAGGTTCCAGTAGGATAGTAGACCTAGCTGGTCTATAGGTTCCAGTAGGATAGTAGACCTAGCTGTTCTATAGGTTCCAGTAGGATAGTAGACCTAGCTGGTCTATAGGTTCCAGTAGGATAGTAGACCTAGCTGTAGGTCTATAGGTTCCAGTAGGATCGTAGACGTAGCTGTAGGTCTATAGGCTCCAATAGGATAATAGACCTACCTGTAGGTCTACAGGTTCCAGTAGGTTAGTAGACCTAACTGGTCTATAGGTTCCAGGGATAGTACCCTAGCTGGTCTATAGGTTCCAGTAGGATAGTAGACCTAACTGGTCTATAGGTTCCAGTAGGATAGTACACCTAGCTGGTCTATAGGGCTTCCAGTAGGATAGTAGACCTAGCTGGTCTATAGGTTCCAGTAGGATAGTAGACCTAGCTGTAGGTCTATAGGCTCCAATAGGATAATAGACCTACCTGTAGGTCTATAGGTTCCAGTAGTTTAGTAGACCTAACTGGTCTATAGGTTCCAGTAGGATAGTACACCTAGCTGGTCTATAGGTTCCAGTAGGATAGTACACCTAGCTGGTCTATAGGTTCCAGTAGGTTAGTAGACCTAGCTGGTCTATAGGTACCAGTAGGATAGTAGTCCTAGCTGGTCTATAGGTTCCAGTAGGATAGTAGACCTAGCTGGTCTATAGGTTCCAGTAGGATAGTAGACCTAGCTGTAGGTCTATAGGTTCCAGTAGGATAGTAGACCTAGCTGGTCTATAGGTTCCAGTAGGATAGTAGACCTAGCTGTGGGTCTATAGGTTCCAGTAGGATAGTAGACCTAGCTGGTCTAAAGTTTCCAGTAGGATAGTAGACCTAGCTGTTCTACAGGTTCCAGTAGGATAGTAGACCGAGCTGGTCTATAGGATCCAGTAGGTTAGTAGACCTAGCTGTAGGTCTATAGGTACCAGTAGGATAGTAGACCTAGCTGTAGGTCTATAGGTTCCAGTAGGATAGTAGACCTAGCTGGTCTATAGGTTCCAGTAGGATAGTAGACCTCGCTGGTCTAAAGTTTCCAGTAGGATAGTAGACCTAGCTGGTCTATAGGTTCCAGTAGGATAGTAGACCTCGCTGGTCTAAAGTTTCCAGTAGGATAGCAGACCTAGCTGTAGGTCTATAGGTTCCAGTAGGATCGTAGACCTAGCTGTAGGTCTATAGGTTCCAGTAGGATAGTAGACCTCGCTGGTCTAAAGTTTCCAGTAGGATAGCAGACCTAGCTGTAGGTCTATAGGTTCCAGTAGGATCGTAGACCTAGCTGTAGGTCTATAGGTTCCAGTAGGATAGTAGACCTAGCTGGTCTATAGGTTCCAGTAGGATAGTAGACCTAGCTGTTCTATAGGTTCCAGTAGGATAGTAGACCTAGCTGGTCTATAGGTTCCAGTAGGATAGTAGACCTAGCTGTAGGTCTATAGGTTCCAGTAGGATAGTAGACCTAGCTGTAGGTCTATAGGTTCCAGTAGGATAGTAGACCTAGCTGTAGGTCTATAGGTTCCAGTAGGATAGTAGACCTAGCTGGTCTATAGGTACCAGTAGGATAGTAGACCTAGCTGTCGGTCTTTGTCCTCCTTGGCAATCAGCCAGTTGCTTCCTGTGTTCTGGTGAATCACGTCCCCTCTGTCCTTCCCGTCTTCAAGGGTGCAGGGTGGTGAAGGCCATAGCTCCCTGGGGCCCCATGGTACCACTTCTTCTTTCTCACACACACTTCCTTCGCATGACATGTTTTCACAGCAGACTAGTTTAACTCCCTGGGGTCAGGGTCAAGTGTGTGTTCCTGAAAGAGTATGAATTATTTAACAGACAGTTAGCCGTTAGCCAGGTATAGACTGACAGCGAGCTGTTAGCCAGGTATAGGCTGACAGCTAGGTGTTAGCCAGGTATAGTCTGACAGCTAGCCGTTAGCCAGGTATAGTCTGACAGCCAGCCGTTAGCCAGGTATAGTCTGACAGCCAGCCGTTAGCCAGGTAGTCTGACAGCTAGCTGTTAGCCAGGTATAGTCTGACAGCTAGCCGGTAGCCAGGTATAGTCTGACAGCTAGCCGTTAGCCAGGTATAGTCTGACAGCCAGCCGTTAGCCAGGTAGTGTGACAGCTAGCTGTTAGCCAGGTATAGTCTCACAGCTAGCCGTTAGCCAGGTATAGTCTGACAGCTAGCCGCTAGCCAGGGCCCTTTGTAGTACCCTACTTTTAACCAGGGCCCTTTGTATTGCCTTACTTTCGACCAGGGTCCTTTGTAGTGCCCTACTTTTAACCAGGGCCCTTTGTCGTAACCTACTTTTAACCAGGGCCCACAGGGCTCTATATCGGAATAGGATGCCATTTGGGGCTCAGACATTGACTATTGTCTCATGACTTGTGGTTCGCGTAAAATACGCAGAACATACAGTGCCTTGCGAAAATATTCGGCCCTCTTGAACTTTGCGACCTTTTGCAACATTTCAGGCTTCAAACATAAAGATATAAAACTGTATTTTTTTGTGAAGAATCAACAACAAGTGGGACACAATCATGAAGTAGAACGACATTTATTGGATATTTCAAACTTTTTTAACAAATCAAAACTGAAAAGTTCAAGGGGGCCGAATACTTTCGAAAGGCACTGTATATTTTAAACACCACGGTGTTTTCTGCGAATCGTCAACCCAGACATAGTGACGTGTCAGTGCACCTCCCATTCACTAGAAAAGTGTTGAAATGTCTCGACAACATCCGTTGATAGAGAGAAAAAAAGCTGTCATGTGACAGAGACTGTCATGTTATTAAATAGCAGACCCAGTCGTACAGAACACTCCACTCTGCTGTAGGACGGCTGTATGTCAGTCACAACCCAACTGGGACCATGACAACTATCATGATAACAGTACTGATGCTCTTCATTCAAACCACCCTGGGGGCCCCTGAAACAGGTATGTTGTTCATCCATTGGTTATTGGTTTACACCTGAAACAGGTCTGATTGGTTATTGGTTTACACCTGAAACAGGTATGTTGTTCATCAGGTATGTCATTGGTTATTGGTTTACACCTGAAACAGGTCTGTTGTTCATCTTGGTTATTGGTTTACACCTGAAACAGGTATGTTGTTCATCTCATTGGTTATTGGTTTACACCTGAAACAGGTATGTTGTTCATCTCATTGGTTATTGGTTTACACCTGAAACAGGTCTGTTGTTCATCTCATTGGTTATTGGTTTACACCTGAAACAGGTCTGTTGTTCATCTCATTGGTTATTGGTTTACACCTGAAACAGGTCTGTTGTTCATCTCATTGGTTATTGGTTTACACCTGAAACAGGTCTGTTGTTCATCTCATTGGTTATTGGTTTACACCTGAAACAGGTATGTTGTTCATCTCATTGGTTATTGGTTTACACCTGAAACAGGTCTGTTGTTCATCAATCAAAACTCCCTAGAAAGGCAGGATCCTAGGAAGAAACCTAGAGAGGAACCAGGCTCTGAGGGTAGCCAGTCCTCTTCTGGCTGTGCTAGATTGAGATTATAACAGAACATGGCCAAGATGTTCAAACGTTCATAAATGACCACCAGGGTCAAATAATAATAATAATAATGATAGTAATAATAATCACAGTGGTTGTAGAGGGTGCAACAGGTCAGAACCTCAGGAATAAATGTCAGTTGGCCTTTCATAGCAGAGCATTCAGAGTTAGAAGCAGCAGGTGCGGTAGAGTGAAGGAGTCAAAAACAGCAGGTCCGGGACAAGGTAGCACATCCAGTGAACAGGTCAAGGTTCCATAGCCACAGGCAGAACAGTTGAAATTGGAGCAGCAGCACAACCAGGTGGACTGGGGACAGCAACGAGTCAGTGACTCAACCCACTCAAATGATGCAACCCTCCTAGGGACAGCATGGAAGAGCACTAGTAAGCCAGTGACTCAGCCCCCATAATAGGGTCAGAGGCAAATAATCCCAGCGGAGAGAGGGGAACCAGCCAGGCAGAGACAAGGGCGGTTCGTCGCTCCAGTGCCTTTCCGTTCACCTTCGCATCCCTGGACCAGACTACACTCAATCATATGACCTGCTGAAGAGATGAGTCTTCAGTAAAGACTTACAGGTCGAGACCGAATCTGCGTCTCTCACATGGACAGGCAGACCATTCCATAAAGATGTAGCTCTATAGGAAAAAGCCCTGCCTCCAGATGTTTGCTTCGAAGAACTAGGGACAATAAGGAGGCCTGCGTCTTGTGTCCGTAGTGTACATGTAGGTATGTACGGCAGGACCAAATCGGAGAGGTAGGTAGGAGCAAGCCCATGTAATGCTTTGTAAGCTAACAGTCAAACCTTGAAATTAGCCTAGCCTTAACAGGAAGCCAGTGCAGAGAGGTTAGCACTTAAGTAATATAGTCGGAAAGTAGAGCATTGCAGTAGTCTAATCTAATTTTCTGCATAATTTTTGGACAAAAAGTTTCTGATTTTTGCAATGTTACAAAGATGGACAAAAGCTGTCCTTGAATTATTCTTGATATGTTCGTCAAAAGAGAGATCAGGGTCCAGAGTAACACCGGGGTTCTTCAGTTTTATTTGCGACGACTGTACAACCATCAAGATCTCTTTGTTTCTTGGGACCTAGAACGAGCCTCTCTGTGTGTAAAAGTAAAACATTTGCCGCCATCCATTTCCTTATGTCTGAAACACAGGCTTCCAGGGAGGTACATTCTGGGGTTTCACCATGTTCCACTAAATGGACAGCTGTGTATCGTCCGCATAGCAGTGAAAATTAACATTATGTTTCCAAATGACATCACCAAGAGGTAAAATATAAATATCTAAATACGTGTTTGGTAAATAAATAAATCATATTATTATATATATAAATATAAATTAATTATATTATTATATATATATACAAATTCATGATATTATATATATATATATCAATATATATATATATATATATATATATATATATATATATATATTAATATAATATTAATATAATATTATTGTTTCGAATCCAGGGCAAATTGTGCGCCACCCTATGGGACTCCCAATCGCGGCCTGGATTCGAACCAGGGACTGTAGTTGACACCTCTTGCATTAAGATCCAGTGTCCTATACCACTGAGACATGAAGCACTGCCAAACCTGGGTCAGTCTGCTTACCACCAGACACTGAGACATGAAGCACAGCCAACCACGATTGAGAGTCCCATAGGGTGGCGCACAATTTTCCCAGCGTCGCCAGGGTAGGCTGTCATTGTAAATAAGAATCTGTTCTTAACTGATTTAATAATTTTTCAAAATAAAAATACCCATGACATGATGCAGTCACCACCATGGTTGAAAATATGGAGAGTGGTACTCAGTGATGTGTTGTGTTGGATTCACTCCAAACATAACACTTTGTATTCAGGAGAAAATGTTTATTTCTTTGCCACACATTTTGCAGTATTACTTTAGTGCCTGCAAATAGTAAGCATGTTTTGAAATATCTTATTCTGTACGGGTTTCCTTATTTTCACTCTGTCATTTAGGTTAGTATTGTGGAGTAACTACAATGTTGTTGATCCATTCTCAGTTTTCTCCTATCACAGCCAATAAACTCTGTACCATTCGGCTCATGGTGAAATCCCTGAGCGGTTTCCTTCCTCTCCGGCAACTGAGTTAGGAAGGACTCCTGTATCTTTGTAGTGACTGTCTGCTTTTTCTTTTTTACCCATCTACCAATCGGTGCCCTTCTTTGCAAGGCATTGGAAAACCTCCCTGGTCTTTGTGGTTGAATCTATGCTTTAAATGTACTACTAGACTGAGGGACCTAACAGAATTGTATTGTATGTAGTGACGTGTATTCATGGAGGCCAAGGGAAGCCATGCTTCCCCAAATATTTTACCAATAAAAAATACAAGATTATACATTATTATATAATTGTTATCTTTAGACTCTCTGTGTTTTCATAATTTTCATTCAATTCACAAGTGGCTGAATGCATCTCCCAGTGAAAACATTCGAGCAAGGCAAACAGCGCCCCTCTGTGTCAACATCCGAGAGAGGGAAACAGCGCCCCTCTGTGTGATTATGTGTAGCTCATGTATCTGATGCTGTGTGGAACAAAAGAGTATGACATGTTGCTGCCGTAGCATTGGATGCATTGATGCCAGCAAGCATTTGGCCTCCCTTGATTAAAAATATTATAATAGAATTAGCCAATCATATTTGAGCCTTAGCTCAACTGTGGGTTGTCCTAACGCAGTGAAACGTCCCCCAAGGGAGGCCAGTTTGGATTTGGCTAGAAACACCAATCAAATCACATCCTAAGCAAAACGTCTTCATTGTCAGGAAAACGTGTCTGTTTCTGGTCTGCTGGTGGTGGTGTCTTGCAGTAGCTAGCGAGCTAAATCGGCCCTTGGATGGGGATTCGGACTTGTGGTTTTGACTGCATTCTTTGTATGATTATGACAGCGAGATCTAACCATACGTTACTATGTTGTTCCACTGGCCTGAGAGGATGGAAGATCAATATGTAGCCTGGATGTAACCTCGTAAGCTGATGTTAACTAAATCAAATCAAATCTAATTTTATTTGTCACATACACATGGTTAGCAGATGTTAATGCGAGTGTAGTGAAATGCTTGTCCTTCTAGTTCCGACAATGCTGTAATAACCAACGAGTAATCTAACTAACAATTCCATCTCTACTACCTTATACACACAAGTGTAAAGGGATAAAGAATATGTACATAAAGATTTATGAATGAGTGATGGTACAGAGCAGCATAGGCAAGATACAGTAGATGGTATCGAGTACATTATATACATATGAGATGAGTATGTAAACAAAGTGGCATAGTTAAAGTGGCTAGTGATACATGTATTACATAAAGATGCAGTAGATGATATAGAGTACAGTATATACATATGAGATGAGTAACATAGGGTATGTAAACATTATATTAAGTAGCATTGTTTAAAGTGGCTAGTGTTATATTTTACATCAATTCCCATCAATTCCCATTATTAAAGTGGCTGGAGTTGTGTCAGTGTGTTGGCAGCAGCCACTCAATGTTAGTGGTTGCTGTTTAACAGTCTGATGGCCTTGAGATAGAAGCTGTTTTTCAGTCTCTCGGTCCCAGCTTTGATGCACCTGTACTGACCTCGCCTTCTGGATGATAACGGGGTGAACAGGCAGTGGCTCGGGTGGTTGTTGTCCTTGATGATCTTTATGGCCTTCCTGTGACATCGGGTGGTATAGGTGTCCTGGAGGGCAGGTAGTTTTCCCCCTGGTGATGCGTTGCGCAGACCTCACTACCCTCTGAAGAGCCTTACGGTTGAGGGCGGAGCAGTTGCCGTACCAGGCGGTGATACAGCCCGCCAGGATGCTCTCGATTGTGCATCTGTAGAAGTTTGTGAGTGCTTTTGGTGACAAGCCGAATTTCTTCAGCCTCCTGAGGTTGAAGAGGCGCTGCTGCGCCTTCTTCACGATGCTGTCTGTGTGAGTGAACCAATTCAGTTTGTCTGTAATGTGTATGCCGAGGAATTTACTCCCCTCTCCACTACTGTTCCATCGATAGGGGGATGTTCCCTCTGCTGTTTCCTGAAGTCCACAATCATCTCCTTAGTTTTGTTGACGTTGAGTGTGAGGTTATTTTCCTGACACCACACTAGCTAGCTAACTTAGCTTGTACATTGTTGCGCGAGTGCATGCACACACACACACACACACACACACACACACACACACACACACACACACACACACACACACACACACACACACACACACACACACACACACACACACACACACACACACACACACACACACACACACACACACACAGAAATCAGTCCCATTGATAGCCACATAATTTTTACTTTGTTGTTTTGTAAACTGTCAAAAACATAGTTTGACCCTGCTGCAGGTCATTGTTTTGTTACGTAAAATATTTGCTTTGTCACCAGACAGATGTTTCTCTCTCGGTTTTGTGATCAAACAAACACTATGTTTAGTTTAATTTATTCCGCCACTGTGTGACTGTTGTCTTTATCATTGCCTTATCGTAGATCATGCTGGCGATTGACCTAATGGTTTATAGAGCAAACAACACAATCACCACAACATTGGTTGTAATATGGTATTATTGGCTGACTTCCTCAGTGGTTTTACCAGCGCTACTGGGTGTGGGGAACAGAGAGGAGGTAGTCATTGAAAAATCATATTAAGCACTATTATTGCACAGAGTGACTCCATGAAACTCAAGTCCATGCTAGGTAAAGCTCCGCCTTATCTCAGTTCACTGGTCACGATGGCAACACCCACCCGTAGCACGCGCTCCAGCAGGTGTATCTCACTGATCATCCCTAAAGCCAACACCTCATTTGGCCGCCTTTCGTTCCAGTTCTCTGCTGCCTGTGACTGGAACAAATCGCTGAAGTTGGAGACTTTTATCTCACTCACCAACTTCAAACATCAACTATCTGAGCAGCTAACCGATCGCTGCAGCTGTACATAGTCTATCGGTAAATAACCCACCCAATTCAGTTTGTCTGTGAACATGTGCTATCTGAGCAGCTAACCAATCGCTGCAGCTGTACATAGTCTATCGGTAAATAACCCACCCAATTCAGTTTGTCTGTGAACATGTGCTATCTGAGCAGCTAACCGATCGCTGCAGCTGTACATAGTCTATCGGTAAATAGCCCACCCAATTCAGTTTGTCTGTGAACATCTGCTATCTGAGCAGCTAACCGATCGCTGCAGCTGTACATAGTCTATCGGTAAATAGCCCACCCAATTCAGTTTGTCTGTGAACATCTGCTATCTGAGCAGCTAACCGATCGCTGCAGCTGTACATAGTCTATCGGTAAATAGCCCACCCAATTCAGTTTGTCTGTGAACATCTGCTATCTGAGCAGCTAACCGAGCTCGCTGCAGCTGTCTGTGACATCTGCTATCTGTCTAGCTGTACATAGGTAAATAGCCCACCCAATTCAGTTTGTCTGTGAACATCTGCTATCTGAGCAGCTAACCGATCGCTGCAGCTGTACATAGTCTATCGGTAAATAGCCCACCCAATTCAGTTTGTCTGTGATGCTGCAGAGGACCTTTATCTCTAACTCCTGACCTGTCTTGTACTGGCAGCTTAATATCATAACCATTTGTGATATTTTATCTATTATATATATATATATCTATTTTTAAATGTGTAGTGTCGCCCTATGACAGTGTTGTGTAGCCCTATGACAGTGGTGTATAGCTCTATAACAGTGTTATGTAGCCCTATGACAGTGTTATGTAGCCCTATGACAGTGGTGTATAGCTCTATAACAGTGTTATGTAGCCCTATGACAGTGTTTTATATAGCTCTATAACAGTGTTATGTAGCCCTATGACAGTGTTTTATATAGCTCTATGACAGTGTTATGTAGCCCTATGACAGTCTTTTATATAGCTCTATGACAGTGTTATGTAGCCCTATGACAGTGTTTTATATAGCTCTATGACAGTGTTATGTAGCCCAATTTTGTAATTTTTTTTTAACCTATATATATACATGCAACTTAGCAGATTTTTATTTTATTTAACTAGGCAAGTCAGTTAACAACAAATTCTTATTTTCAATGACGGCCTAGGAACAATGGGTTAGCTGCCTGTTCAGGGGCAGAACGGCAGATTTGTACCTTGTCAGCTCGAGGATTTGAACTTGCAACCTTCCGGTTACTAGTCCAACGCTCTAACTAGGCTACCCTGCCGCCCCTATGACAGTGTTATGAAGCTCTATAACAGTGTTATGTAGCCCTACGACTGTTAAAAAGTCCTTATGATAGAGGGTTCAATTAAAGTGTTCAAATGTTTGCCTATTATGTCAATGCTGGTCAGTGATTGTTGTAATTTTTCTTTGTAGACGGTCCCTTCAACCTCTTCAATGCAGAAAGTGGCATTAGACAGGACCTGGCACGCTGGGTGTCAGGTGGACGTCTCTACTACACCAACAACAGGAAGTGTGCTGGGGTTTCTGGGAAGACAGAGGGTAGTACGCTGGTGTATTCTGACTGTGATGAGAAGAGCCTCCTCCAGCAGTGGGAGTGCAGTAACAACACACTGCTCACACTGAAAGGACAGACTCTGAACCTGCACATCAACGACAACAATGATCTGGTGCTGTCCAGAGACACGGGGCCTCGGAGTCGCTGGACCATCTCTGGAACAACGGACGGGCCCTGCTCAAGGACCCACAGAGGTACGGGATTAGAGTCACAAGGTTCTCATTTATTAGGATTGTAAAATGGATTTTAGACAAAATGGACAAAGTCTCGACACACAACACAAGAAGCAAAAAAGTATATTTTATATTTTATATTTTACAGGTTAACTATAACTATATCAGACAGTATATTTTATAGATTACAGGTTAAATATAACTATATCAGACAGTATATTTTATATTACAGGTTAAATATAACTACATCAGACAGTATATTTTATAGATTATAGGTTAAATATAACTATATCAGACAGTATATTTTATAGATTATAGGTTAAATATAACTATATCAGACAGTATATTTTATAGATTACAGGTTAAATATAACTATATCAGACAGTATATTTTATAGATTACAGGTTAAATATAACTATATCAAACAGTATATTTTATAGATTACAGGTTAAATATAACTATATCAGACAGTATATTTTATAGATTACAGGTTAAATATAACTATATCAGACAGTATATTTTATAGATTACAGGTTAAATATAACTATATCAGACAGTATATTTTATTGAAAAAAATGACCGATTTTTCCCTGAGATTTTATTGAAATGTTGACATATTGACATTTTTCCCTGAGAATCCACAACATGACACATTCAGCCAGTGAAAGAGACACACTCACAGAGAAAGAGAGACACACTCACAGAGAAAGAGAGAGACACTCACAGAGAAAGAGAGAGACACTCACAAAGAAAGCAAGAAACCCTCACAGAGAAAGTGAGAAACACTCACAGAGAAAGATAGAGAGACACACTCACAGAGAAAGAGACACACTCACAGAGAAAGAGAGAGACACTCACAAAGAAAGCAAGAAACCCTCACAGAGAAAGAGAGAGACACTCACAGAGAAAGAGAGAGACATTCACAGAGAAAGAGAGAGACACTCACAGAGAAAGAGAGAGACACTCACAAAGAAAGCGAGAAACACTCACAGAGAAAGATAGAGAGACACACTCACAGAGGAAGAGACACACTCACAGAGAAAGAGAGAGACACTCACAAAGAAAGCGAGAAACCCTCACAGAGAAAGAGAGAGACACTCACAGAGAAAGAGAGAGACACTCACAGAGAAAGAGAGAGACACTCACAAAGAGAGAAAGATAGAGAGACACACTCACAGAGAAAGAGACACACTCACAGAGAAAGAGAGAGACACTCACAAAGAAAGTGAGAAACACTCACAGAGAAAGATAGAGAGACACACTCACAGAGGAAGAGACACACTCACAGAAAGAAAGAGAGAGAAACACTCACAAAGAAAGAGAAAGAGACACACTCACAGAGAAACACTCACAAAGAAAGTGAGAAACACTCACAGAGAAAGAGAGAGACACTCACAGAGAAAGAGACACACTCACAGAGAAAGAGAGAGACACTCACAAAGAAAGTGAGAAACCCTCACAGAGAAAGAGAGAGACACTCACAGAGAAAGAGAGAGACACTCACAGAGAAAGAGAGAGACACTCACAGAGAAAGATAGAGAGACACACTCACAGAGAAAGAGACACACTCACAGAGAAAGAGAGAGACACTCACAAAGAAAGTGAGAAACACTCACAGAGAAAGAGAGAGAGACACTCACAGAGAAAGAGACACACTCACAGAGAAAGAGAGAGACACTCACAGAGAAAGAGAGAGACACTCACAGAGAAAGAGACACACTCACAGAGAAAGAGAGAGACACTCACAGAGAAAGAGAGAGACACTCACAGAGAAAGAGAGAGACACTCACAGAGAAAGAAAGCGAGAAACACTCACAGAGAAAGAAAGCGAGAAACACTCACAGAGAAAGAGAGAGACACTCACAGAGAAAGAGAGAGACACTCACAGAGAAAGAGAGAGACACTCACAGAGAAATAGAGAAACACTCACAGAGAAAGAGAGCGACACTCACAGCCAGTGTCCCGTAAGAGTGTTAGTATAGAAAGCCATGTTCCCCAACAAGGTCACACAGGGAGGCAAGATGGCAGACAGAGTAATATAGTAAAACCCTTTGGGTCTAAAACCCACGTCACACTGATCACTGAACTACATATAGAGCACACAGTAACCAGTAACCACTGTCCCCTTTTCAGAACTCTTTACCATCGAAGGAAACGCATTTGGGCGTCCCTGTCAGTTTCCTTTCCTGTACAAAGACCAATGGTATGGAGACTGCACCTTGGTAGACTCCTCTGATAGACGGCTTTGGTGTGCCATTGAAACAAACTACCAAGACAATGAACTGTGGGGCATCTGTCCATCCAAATGTGAGTATTACATCTATTACTTACTGTGTCAATATAAGCAGCTGTTAGATCTCTCTCTCTCTCTCTCTCTCTCTCTCTCTCTCTTGGTTGTATTGTCATGTTAACGTTGCCAAGGGAAGTGAAATGGATGAAAAGTGAACAGTAAGCATTCTCACATAAGTTCCATAATAATAAAGACATTTCAAATGTACATTGTCGTAATGATGTGCAAATAGTTAAAGTAGAAAAGGGAAAATACATTTTCACTGAATCTTCACTGGTTGCCCTTTTCTTGTGGCAACAGGTCACAAATCTATTTCACCCAATAGATATTCTTTGTGGGTCTGTGTAATCTGAGGGAAATCTGTGTCTCTAATATGGTCCTACATTTGACAGGAGTTTAGGAAGTGCATCTCAGTTTCCACCTCATGTTGTGGGCAGTGTGTCAATAGCCTGTCTTCTCTTGAGAGCCAGGTCTGCCAACGGCGGCCTTTCTCAATAGCAAGGCTATGCTCTCTGAGTCTGAACATCTCTCCCCCATCCCTCTGCAGCTATGGAGCATTGGCATAAGAACCCGGTCACAGGTGCATTCTACCAGGTGAACCTCCACTCTGCTCTGACCTGGCACCAGGCTCGGACCAGCTGCCAACAGCAGGGAGCAGACTTGGCCTCAATCACCGAACCCCTCGAGCAGACCTACTTAGCAGGTAGCGCCACCCGGTGGCCATGCTCACATATATCAGGCGTGTCAAACTCAAGTAGTGTGTTTATTAGTGTACTGTTCATGTACCAGTGTGTTTATTAGTGTACTGTTCATGTACTAGTGTGTTTATTAGTGTACTGTTCATGTACCAGTGTGTTTATTAGTGTACTGTTCATGTACCAGTGTGTTTATTAGTGTACTGTTCATGTACTATTTATGTCATATGCAACTTTCTCTCCTTATCACACACACACACACACACACACACACACACACACACACACACACACACACACACACACACACACACACACACACACACACACACACACACACACACACACACACACACACACACAGGCCTGTGTGGGAGGCTGCATGTGCCGCTGTGGACGGGGCTGAGTGCTCTGGAACAGGACAGTGGGTGGCAGTGGATCAGTGGAAAGCCTCTCCGCTACTTCCGCTGGGACTCTGGTGAGTCCTCACCTTCACACTATTCCCTTCATGCTGCACTACTCTGGACCAGGGTCAGTAACACTATATAGGGGAAAAGGACCAGGGTCAGTTACACTATATAGGGGAAAAGGACCAGGGTTAGTTACACTATAGAGGGGAAAAGGACCAGGGTCAGTTACACTATAGAGGGGGAAAGGACCAGGGTCAGGTAGTTACACTATAGAGGGGAAAAGGACCAGGGTCAGTTAGTTACACTATATAGGGGAAAAGGACCAGGGTCAGTTAGTTACACTATAGAGGGGAAAAGGACCAGGGTCAGTTACACTATAGAGGGGAAAAGGACCAGGGTCAGTTAGTTACACTATAGAGGGGAAAAGGACCAGGGTCAGTTACACTATATAGGGGATAAGGACCAGGGTCAGTTACACTATCAGTTGTAGTGATATAGATGTTGTTGTTCGTCTTCAGTTGTAGTGATATAGATGTTAGTCTTCAGTTGTAGTGATATAGATGTTCGTCTTCAGTTGTATTGATATAGCTGTTCGTCTTCAGTTGTAGTGATATAGTTGTTGTTGTTGTTTGTGTGTAGGTCATCCTCTCTCTGATCCTGGTCATATCTGTGGACAAGTCGACCCAGGTCAACAGTCCTACTGGCAGAGCTCCCTGTGCTCCAAGAAACGTGGCTACGTCTGTCAGAAAGACCCACCTACACCCCCTGTTCACCCAGGTAGGTCTGTCAGAAAGACCCACCTTCACCCCCTGTTCACCCAGGTAGGTCTGTCAGAAAGACCCACCTACACCCCCCGTTCACCCAGGTAGGTCTGTCAGAAAGACTTCCCTAAAAGCCCTGTTCACCCAGATCCAACACTCTGTTCTACTCTGCTCAATTTAATCCAGTCCAGTCCATTTTAGTCTCGTCTAGTCCATTTCAATCTTGAACAGTTTGTTCAGTCCAGTCTAGTCCAGTTCATTTCAGTCCAGTCTAGTCTCGTCCATTTTAATCTTGAACAGCTGGTTCAGTCTAGTCCAGTTCATTTCAGTCTAGTCCAGTTTATTTCAGTCTAGTCCAGTTCATTTCAGTCTAGTCCAGTCCATTTCAGTCCAGTCCAGTTAATTTCAGTCTTGTCCAGTTCATTTCAGTTTAGTCCAGTTCATTCCAGTCCAGTCCAGTCCATTTCAATCTTGAAGAGTTTGTTCAGTCTAGTCCAGTTCATTTCAGTTTAGTCCAGTTCATTTCAGTCTAGTCCAGTCCATTTCAATCTTGAAGAGTTTGTTCAGTCGAGTCCAGTTCATTTCAGTCTAGTCCAGTTCATTTCAGTCTAGTCCAGTCCAGTCCAGTTAATTTCAGTCTTGTCCAGTTCATTTCAGTTTAGTCCAGTTCATTCCAGTCCAGTCCAGTCCATTTCAATCTTGAAGAGTTTGTTCAGTCGAGTCCAGTTCATTTCAGTCCAGTCTAGTCTAGTCCATTTCAATCTTGTACAGTTTGTTTTAATTACGCTCAGTCCATTTTGGTACAGTTAATTTCAGTTCAATCTAGTCCAGATAATTTCAGTCCAGTCTAGTCCAGTCCAGTCCAGTCCAGTCCAGTCTACTCCAGTCTTGTCCAGTCCAGTCTAGTCCAGATAATTTCAGTCCAGTCTAGTCCAGTCCAGGCCAGTCGAGTCCAGTCCAGTCTACTCCAGTCTTGTCGAGTCCAGTCTAGTCCAGTTCATTTCAGTCCAGTCTAGTCCAGTCTAGTCCAGTTCATTTCAGTCCAGTCTAGTCCAGATCATTTCAGTCCATTCTAGTCCAGTCTAGTCCAGTTCATTTCAGTCCAGTCTCTAGTCCAGTTCATTTCAGTCCAGTCTTCCAGATCATTTCAGTCTCTAGTCCAGTCTAGTCCAGTCCAGTCCATTTCAGTCCAGTCTAGTCCAGTCCCAGTTCATTTCAGTCCAGTCTCCAGTCTAGTCCAGTTCATTTCATTCTCGTCAGTCCAGTTCTTTCAGTCCAGTCCAGATTTTTCAGTCCAGTCTAGTCCAGTCCAGTCTAGTCCAGTTCCAGATTCAGTCCAGTCTAGTCCAGTCTAGTCCAGATATTTTCAGTCCAGTCTAGTCCAGTCTAGTCCAGATTTTCAGTCCAGTCTAGTCCAGTCCATTTCAGTCCAGTAATTTCAGTCCAGTCTAGTCTCTAGTCCAGATTTTTCAGTCCAGTCTAGTCCAGATAATTTCAGTCCAGTCTCAGTCTAGTCCAGTTCATTTCAGTCCAGTCTAGTCGTCCAGTCTTCTAGTCCAGTCTAGTCCAGTCAGTCCAGTCCAGTTCATTTCAGTCCAGTCCAGTCTAGTCCAGTCTCCAGATTATTTCAGTCCAGTCCAGATCCAGTATTTCAGTCCAGTCTAGTCCAGTCTAGTCTAGTCCAGTCTAGTCCATATTTTCAGTCCAGTCTAGTCCAGTCTTTCAGTCCAGTCCATTCATTTCAGTCCAGTCTTCAGTCCAGTCTTTCAGTCCAGTCTAGTCCAGATATTTTCAGTCCAGTCTAGTCCAGTCTAGTCCAGTTCATTTCAGTCCAGTCTTCCAGTCTAGTCAGTTCTTTCAGTCCAGTCTATAATTTTTCAGTCCAGTTCTCTAGTCCAGTCCAGTCTAGTCCAGTCCATAATTTCAGTCCAGTCTAGTCCAGTCTAGTCCAGATATTTTCAGTCCAGTCTAGTCCAGTCTAGTCCAGTCTCCAGTCTAGTCCAGATAATTTCAGTCCAGTCTCTTCCAGTAATTTCAGTCCAGTCTAGTCCAGTTCCATTTTTCAGTCCAGTCTAGTCCAGTCTAGTCCAGATAATTTCAGTCCAGTCTCTTCCAGTCCAGTTCTTTCAGTCCAGTCTAGTCCAGATAATTTCAGTCCTAGTCCAGTCTAGTCCAGTCAGTCCAGTAGTCCAGATATTTTCAGTCCAGTCTAGTCCAGTCTAGTCCAGTTCATTTTTGTATTATATTGTTTATTATGGGCGGTGTATTTCTTGTGTTCTACAATGTGTTTCCCTTTGTTTGTGATCCACAGAAGTGGCAGGTTACTGCTCCAGTCCGTGGATTCCCTACGCTGCCAGGTGCTACCTCCTCCAGCGTACCAAGAAGACCTGGACAGAGGCTCAGACGGAATGTCGGAAGGACGGAGGCGACCTGGCCAGCATCCACAACATTGAGCAGCACAGCTTTGTGATGTCACAGCTGGGATATGGTCAGTGAAACACAGATACGCTCACACGTTAGACAGTCAGTGAAAAGGCTAACTCCAACTCTCCCCTTTCCCTCCTCTCCTCCTCCCCTCCCCTCCTCTCCTTCTCTCCTCCTTTCCTCTGTCCCAGCGGCCACTGACGAGCTGTGGATCGGGATGAACGATGTCAAGACGCCACTACTGTTTGAGTGGAGCGACCAATCCCCTGTCACATTCACCAGTTGGGAGGAAGCCATGCCAATGGAGGGCAACTGTGTCCTGGTCAGAGGAGAGGTATGGTACCATCATCCCCCCTCCACACTGCCCTAACCCTTATACCGCCTAACACCCTCTAAACCTTACACCCCCTCACCCTAACACCCTCTAACCCTAACACGCCCTAACCCTTACACCCCCTAACCTTAACACCCCCTAACCCTTACACCCCCTAACACCCTCTAACCCTAACACCCCCTAACCCTTACACCACCTAACCTTAACACCCCCTAACACCCACTAACCCTAACACCCACTAACCCTAACACCCCCTAACCTTAACACCCCCTAACCCTAACACCACCTAAAACCCTCTGACCCTAACACCCCCTAACCTTAACACCCCCTAACCCTAACACCCCCTAACCCTAACACCCTCTAACCTTGGCCCTAACCCTAACACCCCCTAACGCTAACACCCCCTAACCCTTACAACCCTGACCCTGACACCCCCTAACCCGGGGCGGCAGTGTAGCCTAGTGGTTAGAGCATTGGACTAGTAACCGAAAGGTTGCAAGTTCAAATCCCCGAGCTGATCTGTCGTTCTGCCCCTGAACAGGCAGTTAACCCACTGTTCCTTGAAAATAAGAATTTGTTTGTTCTTAACTGACTTGCCTAGTAAAATAAAAAATAAAAAACCCTAACACCCTCTAACCCTGACACCCCCTGACCCTGACACCCCTTAACCTTGGCCCTAACCCTAACACCCCCTAACAATAACACCCCTTAACCCTAACACCCCCAAACCCTTACACCCCCTAACCTTGGCCCTTACACCCCCTAACCCTTACACCCCCTAACCTTGGCCATAACCCTAACACCCCCGGACCCTGACACCCCCTAACCTGGCCCTAACCCTAACACCCCCTAACCCTTACACCCCCTAATCCTTACACCCCCTAACCTTGGCCCTAACCCTAACACCCCCTAACCCTTACACCCCCTAACCTTGGCCCTAACCCTTACTAACCCTAACACCCCCTAACCTTGGCCCTAACCCTAACACCCCCTAACCCTTACATCCCCTGACCCTGACACCCCCTAACCCAAACACCCCTAAACCCTTCCACCCCCTAACCCTAACACCCCCTAACCCTTACATCCCTGACCCTGACACCCCCTAACCCAAACACCCCTAAACCCTTACACCCCCTAACACCCCCTAACCCTAACACCCCCTAACCCTGACACCCCCTAACCCAAACACCCCTTAATCCTTACACCCCCAAACCCTTACACCCCCTAACCCTTACACCCCCTAACCCTAACACCCCTAACCCTAACACCCCCTAACCCTAACACCCCCAAACCCTTACACCCCTAACCTTGGCCCTAACCCTAACACCCCCGAACACCCCTTAACCCCAACACCCCCTAACCCTAACACCCCCTGACCCTAACACCCATTTACAACCACACCAACCCTCTCCCTCCTTGACAATGTCCTGTGTGACTGTATCTGTCTTGCAGCAGGGCAGGTGGGCTACCCAGGTGTGTAACAACCAGCGTGGCTTCATCTGTATGAAGAAATCGACCTCCCAACCCTCAGGGGACCCGGTGGACACGAACCCAGGCTGCAAATCGGTGAGTGGACATCCAGGGAGAGCAAGAGGTCAGCGCTAGAGAGCAGAGGTCAGCGCTACAGAGCAGAGGTCAGCGCTGTAGAGCAGAGGTCAGCCAGGGATAGCAGAGGTCAGCCAGGGAGAGCAGAGGTCAGCCAGGGAGATCAGAGGTCAGCCAGGGAGAGCAGAGGTCAGCCAGGGAGAGCAGAGGTCAGCGCTATGAGCAGAGCAGAGGTCAGCGCTACAGAGCAGAGGTCAGCGCTGTAGAGCAGAGGTCAGCCAGGGAGAGCAGAGGTCAGCGCTAGGGAGAGCAGAGGTCAGCCAGGGAGAGCAGAGGTCAGCGCTATAGAGCAGAGGTCAGCGCTATAGAGCAGAGGTCAGCGCTGTAGAGCAGAGGTCAGCGCTGTAGAGCAGAGGTCAGCCAGGGAGAGCAGAGGTCAGCCAGGGAGAGCAGAGGTCAGCGCTATAGAGCAGAGGTCAGCGCTATAGAGCAGAGGTCAGCGCTATAGAGCAGAGGTCAGCGCTATAGTGCTGAGGTCAGCCAGGGAGAACAGAGGTCAGCGCTATAGAGCAGAGGTCAGCCAGGGGGAGCAGAGGTCAGCCAGGGAGAGCAGAGGTCAGCGCTATAGAGCAGAGGTCAGCGCTATAGAGCAGAGGTCAGCCAGGGAGAGCAGAGGTCAGCGCAATAGAGCAGAGGTCAGCCAGGGAGAGCAGAGGTCAGCGCTATAGAGCAGAGGTCAGCGCTATAGAGCAGAGGTCAGCGCTATAGAGCAGAGGTCAGCGCTATAGTGCTGAGGTCAGCCAGGGAGAACAGAGGTCAGCGCTATAGAGCAGAGGTCAGCCAGGGGGAGAGCAGGTCAGCCAGGGAGAGCAGAGGTCAGCGCTATAGAGCAGAGGTCAGCCATAGAGCAGAGGTCAGCCAGGAGAGAGCAGAGGTCAGCGCTATAGAGCAGAGGTCAGCCAGGGAGAGCAGAGGTCAGCGCTATCAGCGCTATAGAGCAGAGGTCAGCCAGGGAGAGCAGAGATCAGCCAGAGAGAGCAGAGGTCAGTGCTATAGAGCAGAGGTCAGCCAGGGAGAGCAGAGGTCAGGGCTATAGAGCAGAGGTCAGCGCTATAGAACATAGGTCAGCCAGGGAGAGCAGAGATCAGCCAGGAGAGCAGAGGTCAGTGCTATAGAGCAGAGGTCAGCCAGGGAGAGCAGAGGTCAGCGCTATAGAGCAGAGGTCAGCGCTATAGAGCAGAGGTCAGCCAGCAGAGGTCAGGGCTATAGAGCAGAGGTCAGCCAGGGAGAGCAGAGGTCAGCGCTATAGAGCAGAGGTCAGAGCAGAGGTCAGCAGCAGAGGTCAGCGCTATAGAGCAGAGGTCAGCCAGGGAGAGCAGAGGTCAGCGCTATAGAGCAGCCAGGGAGAGCAGAGTTCAGAGGGCTATAGAGCAGAGGTCAGCCAGGGAGAGCAGAGGTCAGCGCTATAGAGCAGAGGTCAGCGCTATAGAACATAGGTCAGCCAGAGAGAGAGTTCAGGGCTATAGGTCAGTCAGCGCTATAGAGCAGAGGTCAGCCAGGGAGAGCAGAGGTCAGCGCTATAGAGCAGAGGTCAGCGCTATTGAGCAGAGGTCAGTGCTATAGAGCAGAGGTCAGCCAGGGAGAGCAGAGGTCAGCGCTATAGAACAGAGGTCAGTCCAGAGAGAGCAGAGGTCAGTGCTATAGAGCAGAGGTCAGCCAGGGAGAGCAGAGGTCAGCCAGGGAGAGCAGAGGTCAGCGCTATAGAGCAGAGGTCAGCGCTATAGAACAGAGGTCAGTCCAGAGAGAGCAGAGGTCAGCGCTATAGAACAGAGGTCAGTCCAGAGAGAGCAGAGGTCAGTGCTATAGAGCAGAGGTCAGCGCTATTGAGCAGAGGTCAGCGCTATAGAGCAGAGGTCAGTCAGGGAGAGCAGAGGTCAGCGCTATAGAACAGAGGTCAGTCCAGAGAGAGCAGAGGTCAGTGCTATAGAGCAGAGGTCAGCCAGGGAGAGCAGAGGTCAGGCAGGGAGAGCAGAGGTCAGTGCTATAGAGCAGAGGTCAGCGCTATAGAGCAGAGGTCAGCGCTATAGAGCAGAGGTCAGCCAGGGAGAGCAGAGGTCAGCGCTATAGAACAGAGGTCAGTCCAGAGAGAGCAACGGTCAGTGCTATAGAGCAGAGGTCAGCCAGGGAGAGCAGAGGTCAGTGCTATAGAGCAGAGGTCAGCCAGGGAGAGCAGAGGTCAGCGCTATAGAGCAGAGGTCAGCCAGGGAGAGCAGAGGTCAGCCAGGGAGAGCAGAGGTCATGCTCTATAGCGCTGCTGTTCTCAGGAACAGCCACATATATGGCTCTCCCCACCGGAAAGTTCTCTAAATGTGCAAGATTTAGTCAGCTAGTTAGTTGTCAACTGTAGTCCCTGGGTTGGTAGATAATCAACATTTACATCAAAAATCTAATCAAATGAAATGTAATTGGTCACGTGCGCTGAATACAACAGGATTTCTGGTATAATGGTGTTGATGTGATACATGACCAGCCTTACACCAAGACCAGCTCAACAGCCTAACAGCTGTTTCTGACCCTGTTTGCCTCTCTGAAGCATTGGACCAGGCACGGCTCCTTCTGCTACTTTGTGGGACCAGAGATCAAGACCTTTGATGAGGCCAAAGAGACATGCAAGAGCTCACAGTCATATTTGGCAGATGTTTCTAGCAGGTAGGAACGAAACCCGGATATACTTCTCTTTATCAAAAATATGGGTCGATAATACATTGTCTAATGATAATGAGTTCAGGGTGGACCAAGTTCCATTATAATGTATATCTTATTTGGTCCACTGTTATGTCATCACAGTTTTTGCTCTATACTGAAAGTGCTCCATCTTGAACCCTCGGCTGCTGACACCATTTTAGGGCATTAACAGTGGACTAAAGGACCAAATGCTAAAATAGAGTTTTTGAGTAAAATATACCTTTAACCATAATGTTTCAATATTGTTATAATGATAATGTGTCCAGGGTGGATAATGTCAGAATGATAATGTTTTCATAATAATGTGTCCAGGGTGTATAATGTTATAATGATAATGTTTTCATAATAATGTCTCCAGGGTGGATAATGTTATTATGATAATGTCTCACAATAATGTGTCCAGGGTGGATAATGTTAGAACGATAATGTTTTCACAATAATGTGTCCAGGGTGTATAATGTTATAATGATAATGTTTTCACAATAATGTGTCCAGGGTGTATAATGTTATAATGATAATGTTTTCATAATGATGTGTCCAGGGTGGATAATGTTAGAATGATAATGCCTCATAATGATGTGCCCAGATTGGATAATGCTTTCCTGATCAGCCTGGTTGGGTCCAGGCCAGAGCAACACTTCTGGATCGGTCTCTCCAACCAGAAACACATCGACTTCTTCAGCTGGACGAACAGCAACAGGGTCAGGTACACCCACTGGAACGCACAGATGCCAGGTATAGGACAACGATGGAGATATATAATAATACTAAATATTGTAGTGACAGATGCCAGGTAGAGGACAACCTCAGATATATATTATAATACTATATATTGTAGTGACAGATGCCAGGTAGAGGACAACCTCAGAGATATATAATAATACTATATATTGTAGTGACAGATGCCAGGTAGAGGACAACCTCAGAGATATATAATAATACTATATATTGTAGTGACAGATGCCAGGTAGAGGACAACCTCAGAGATATATAATAATACTATATATTGTAGTGACAGATGCCAGGTAGAGGACAACCTCAGAGATATATAATAATACTATATATTGTAGTGACAGATGCCAGGAGTCTCACTACAGTTCTATAGTAGGAGTCTCACTACAGTTCTATAGTAGGAGTCTCACTACAGTTCTATATTAGGAGTCTCACTACAGTTCTATAGTAGGAGTCTCACTACAGTTCTATATTAGGAGTCTGACTACAGTTCTATAGTAGGAGTCTCACTCCAGTTCTATAGTAGGAGTCTCACTACAGTTCTATAGTAGGAGTCTCACTACAGTTCTATATTAGGAGTCTGACTACAGTTCTATAGTAGGAGTCTCACTCCAGTTCTATAGTAGGAGTCTCACTACAGTTCTATAGTAGGAGTCTCACTACAGTTCTATAGTAGGAGTCTCACTACAGTTCTATAGTAGGAGTCTCACTACAGTTCTATAGTAGGAGTCTCACTACAGTTCTATAGTTGGAGTCTCACTACAGTTCTATAGTAGGAGTCTCACTACAGTTCTATAGTTGGAGTCTCACTCCAGTTCTATTGTTGGAGTCTCACTACAGTTCTATAGTAGGAGTCTGACTACAGTTCTATAGTTGGAGTCTCACTACAGTTCTATTTGTAGGAGTCTCACTACAGTTCTATAGTAGGAGTCTCACTCCAGTTCTATAGTAGGAGTCTCACTCCAGTTCTATTGTTGGAGTCTCACTACAGTTCTATAGTATGAGTCTGACTACAGTTCTATAGTAGGAGTCTCACTACAGTTCTATAGTAGGAGTCTCACTCCAGTTCTATAGTAGGAGTCTCACTACAGTTCTATATTAGGAGTCTCACTACAGTTCTATAGTAGGAGTCTCACTCCAGTTCTATTGTTGGAGTCTCACTCCAGTTCTATTGTTGGAGTCTCACTACAGTTCTATATTAGGAGTCTCACTACAGTTCTATAGTAGGAGTCTCACTACGGTTCTATAGTAGGAGTCTCACTACAGTTCTATAGTAGGAGTCTCACTACAGTTCTATAGTAGGAGTCTCACTACAGTTCTATAGTAGGAGTCTCACTACAGTTCTATAGTAGGAGTCTCACTACAGTTCTATAGTAGGAGTTTCATACTACAGTTCTATATATCTGAATATCATTGAACATGGTAATAGGTGATCTTAGCTGTGAACCTGAATGTTCCTCTGTATTTGTGTTCTCTCTTTGCGTCAACTTTGACCTCAGGCAGTCGACAGGGTTGTGTGGCCATGACAACAGGGACTCTCGCTGGATTATGGGATGTGCTGAGCTGCACCAATCAGGAGAAGTATATCTGTAAACACCTGGCAGAAGGAGTGGGGCCCACACCAGAACCAATCACACCTGTCCCTCCCAGGTGCCATGAGGGCTGGTTTCCTGTGGGGTCTCGGAACTACTGCTTCAAGGTAGACATAACTTAGAATGAAACTATAATGTATTATGAGTGTAGTAACAACCTCTAGAGGAGTTAAAACCTCTTAAGGATAAGCCCCTTTTTTCAATTTTCTCCTACAATGACAAGTCTTACTTCCTGTTGCTCAGGCCCTGAAGCAAGGATATGCATATTCTTGGTACCATTTGAAAATGTGGAAATGTGAAAGGAATGTAGGAGAATATAACACATTAGATCTGGTACCAAAGAAAAACCATCCGTTCTTTTGTATTTGTTTTGTACCATCATCTTTGAAATGACCATCATTTATTATTCCAGCCCAGGTACAATTTAGATTTTAGCCACTAGATGGCATCAGTGTATTCCATAGTTTTAGACTGATCCAATGAACCATTGCATTTCTGCCTAATTTGTTTATTAATAACTTTTCTTGTTCAAAATTGTGTACTCTCCTCAAACAATAGCATGGTATTATTTCACTGTAATAGCTACTGTAAATTGGACAGTGCAGTTTGATGATTAATAACAAGAATTTAAGCTTTCTGCCAATATCAGATATGTCTATATCCTGGGAAATGTTCTTGTTACTAACAACCTCATGCTAATCGCATTAGCCTACGTTAGCTCAACCGTCCCGTGGAAGGGACACCGATCCCGAAGATGTTTGAATGTTGTTCCTCCTCATTTGACATCTATACAGCCAGGTTCTACAATATAGCAACATAATAATATCTGACATTTAGGAGACGCTTTTATCCAGTCATACATGCATACATTTTACAGTATGGGTGGTCTCGGGAATCAAACCCACTATCCTGGTCTGGCAAGCACCATGTCCTACCACCTGATCTACAGAGGTTATAGGTCATTTAGGACAATGACCTGGTTTGTCGTTACTTCAGGATCTCTTCCTAACGGTAACGGATCATGATCCAGAGACAGTCTGTAATATAAGGATCTCTTCCTAACGGTAACGGATCATGATCCAGAGACAGTCTGTAATATAAGGATCTCTTCCTAACGGTAACAGATCATGATCCAGAGACAGTCTGTAATATAAGGATCTCTTCCTAATGGTAACAGATCATGATCCAGAGACAGTCTGTAATATAAGGATCTCTTCCTAATGGTAACGGATCATGATCCAGAGACAGTCTGTAATATAAGGATCTCTTCCTAACGGTAACAGATCATGATCCAGAGACAGTCTGTAATATAAGGATCTCTTCCTAATGGTAACGGATCATGATCCAGAGACAGTCTGTAATATAAGGATCTCTTCCTAATGGTAACGGATCATGATCCAGAGACAGTCTGTAATATAAGGATCTCTTCCTAATGGTAACAGATCATGATCCAGAGACAGTCTGTAATATAAGGATCTCTTCCTAATGGTAACAGATCATGATCCAGAGACAGTCTGTAATATAAGGATCTCTTCCTAATGGTAACGGATCATGATCCAGAGACAGTCTGTAATATAAGGATCTCTTCCTAACGGTAACAGATCATGATCCAGAGACAGTCTGTAATATAAGGATCTCTTCCTAATGGTAACAGATCATGATCCAGAGACAGTCTGTAATATAAGGATCTCTTCCTAATGGTAACAGATCATGATCCAGAGACAGTCTGTGTCTTAACTTCTTGAAACTCCCCATCCCGGATCCGGGTTTGTGACTAAAGCCTCAGGCTCATTAGCATAACGCAACGTTAACGATTTCTGAAAATCGCAAATAAAATGAAAATAATGTGTCTGCTCTCAAGCTTAGCCTTTTCTTAACAACACTGTCATCTCAGATTTTCAAAATATGCTTTTGAACCATAGAAATTGACTAATTTGTGTAAGAGTATGCAAAGCTAGCATAGCATTTTGAGTAGCATTTAGCACGCAACATTTTCACAAAAACCAGATAACCAAATAAATAAAATCATTTACCTTTGAAGAGCTTCTGATGTTTTCAATGAGGAGACTCTCAGTTACATACCAAATGCGCAGTTTTTCCTGAAAGCGTCTGTGTGTAGGAGAAATCGTTCCGTTTTCTACATTGAGTCTGGCTACCGAAACGAACCAAAAATTCAGTCACCTACAACGTAAAACTTTTTCCGGATTAACTACATAATATCGACCGAAACATGGCAAACGTTGTTTGGAATCAATCCTCAAGGTGTTTTTTTACATATCTCTTCATTGATATGCAGTTCGTGGAAGCTTGCTTTTCTCTCTGTATCGCATGGAAAAATACTGGCAGGTGACTTTTGCGCACCAATTTCGGCGCAGGACACCGGGCGGACACGTGGTAAATGTGGTCTGTTATGGTCAATCTTCCAATGATCTGCCTACAAATACGTCACAATGCTGCAGACACCTTGGGGAAACGACAGAAAGGGTTGACTCATTCCTCTCGCATTCACAGCCATATAAGGAGACAATGGAAAACAGAGCCTCAAAAATCCTTGTCATTTCCTGGATGCCATCTCATCTTGGTTTTGCCTGAAGCTCACGTTCTAGGGCACGCACAGAGAATATCTTGGTATTTCTGGACACGTCAGAGTGTTTTCTTTCGAAAGCTATCAATTATATGCATAGTCGAGCATCTTTTTGGGACAAAATATCTTGTTTAAAACGGGAACGTTTTTCATCTAAAAATGAAATAGCGCCCCCATAGATGTAAGAGGTTAAATGATAGTCTTTTCCCTGTGTAGTGTCCATGGGGCTCTGGTCTAAAGTAGTGCACTACCCATAGGGCTCTGGTCTGAAGTAGTGCACTACCCATAGGGCTCTGGTCTGAAGTAGGCACTATCCCATAGGGCTCTGGTCAAAAGTAGTGCACTACCCATAGCGCTCTGGTCTGCACTGAATAGGTTGTCTGTCTGGTCCAGTTCTTTACAGGGCCTCGCAAAGATGAGAAGACCTGGTTTGAGGCTCGGGACTTCTGCAGGGTGATTGGAGGAGCCCTACTCAGCATCCACAGTTCTACGGACCTCCAGTCTATGCATCATGTGTAAGTTCTTCAACCTCACTCAGATATTCCAATTCACACCTTTATCGGTTAGCAACGGCTCCAGCCCCCAATAATCTTCGACAGGTCTTAATCTAGGATCCAAAGAGTCAACATATACAGGTTTAATAACATGTTTGTTTCCTATACAGGGTTAATTACATGTTTGTTGCCTATAAAGGTTTACATTTACATTTAATAACATGTTTGTTACCTATAAAGGGTTAATTACATGTTTGTTGCCTATAAAGGTTTAATTACATGTTTGTTGCATATAAAGGATTAATTACATGTTTGTTGCATATAAAGGATTAATTACATGTTTGTTTCCCATACAGGTTTAATAACATGTTTGTTTCCTATACAGGTTTAATAACATGTTTGTTTCCTATACAGGTTAAATAACATGTTTGTTTCCTATACAGGTTAAATAACATGTTTGTTGCCTATAAAGGTTTAATTACATGTTTGTTGCCTATAAAGGTTTAATTACATGTTTGTTGCCTATAAAGGTTTAATTACATGTTTGTTTCCTATACAGGTTAAATAACATGTTTGTTGCAGTATGTGACAGTTCTATTTCCAGCTTCTTCCAGGTTTCTCAAACCTTGTCCACTAGGTGGGGCCCCCGACATACCAATAATGTAATACTGCCAACTCACACTGACAGAAGTTGTATTCCCTGCCATGGTGATAATATAGTAATGTTTTGGATACCATAGCTATGGTGATAATATAGTAATGTTTTGGATACCGTAGAAAAGGTAATAAAATAGTAATGTTTTGGATACCGTAGCCATGGTGATAATATAGTATTGTTCTGGATACTGTAGCCATGGTGATAATATAGTATTGTTCTGGATACCGTAACCATGGTGATACTATATTATTGTTTTGGATACTGTAGCCAAATCAAATTTATTTATAAAGCCCTTCTTACATCAGCTGATATCTCTAAGTGCTGAACAGAAACCCAGCCTAAAACCCCAAAAAGCAAGCAATGCAGGTGTTGAAGCACGTTGGCTAGGAAAAACTTCTTAGAAAGGCCAAAACCTAGGAAGAAACCGAGAGAGGAACCAGGCTATGAGGGGTGGCCAGTCCTCTTCTGGCTGTGCCGGATGGAGATTACAACAGAACATGGCCAAGATGTTCAAATGTTCATAAATGACCAGCATGGTCAAATAATAGGTCTGGGACAGGTAGCACATCCGGTGAACAGGTCAGGGTTCCATAGCCGCAGGCAGAACAGTTGAAACTGGAGCAGCAGCACGGCCAGGTGGACTGGGGACAGCAAGGAGTCATCATGCCAGGTAATCCTGAGGCATGGTCCTAGGGCTCAGGTCCTCCGAGAGGGAGAAAGAACGAGAGAAGGAGAGAATTAGAGAACGCACACTTAGATTCACACAGGACACCGAATAGGACAGGAGAAGTACTCCAGATATAACAAACTGACTCTAGCCCCCCGACACATAAACTCCTGCAGTATAAATACTGGAGGCTGAGACAGGAGGGGTCAGGAGACACTGTGGCCCCATCCGATGATACCCCCGGACAGGGCCAAACAGGAAGGATATAACCCCACCCACTTTGCCAAAGCACAGCCCCCATACTACTAGAGGGATATCTTTAACGACCAACTTACCATCCTGAGACAAGGCAGAGTATAGCCCACAAAGATCTCTGCCACGGCACAACCCAAGGGGGGGTGCCAACGCAGACAGGAAGATCACATCAGTGACTCAACCCACTCAAGTGACGCACCCCTCCTTGTGATGGTATGAAAGAGCCCCAGTAAGCCAGTGACTCAGCCCCTGTAATAGGGTGAGAGGCAGAGAATCCCAGTGGAAAGATGGGAACCTGCCAGGCAGAGACAGCAAGGGCGGTTCGTTGCTCCAGAGCCTTTCCGTTCACCTTCACACTCCTGGGCCAGACTACACTCATCATATGACCCACTGAAGAGATGAGTCTTCAGTAAAGACTTAAAGGTTGAGACCGAGTTTGCGTCTCTTACATGGGTAGGCAGACCGTTCCATAAAAATGGAGCTCTATAGGAGCAAGCCCTGCCTCCAGCTGTTTGCTGGATAATATGTGATAATGTAGTATTGTTCTGGATACCGTAACCATGGTGATAATACAGTATTGTTTTGTATACATTAGCCATGGTGGGACTTCCTGGATCGGTCTGAGTGCTCAGGATCCCAACGCTGGCTACGCCTGGACTGATGGGTCGCCAGTGAGTTATGTTCACATAATAATACAAATACTACTACTAATTATAATACTAATAGTAATACCACTACTAATACTACTACTACTAGTAATACTACTACAACTACTTATAATACTAATAGTAATATTACGACTACTACTACTACTAATAGTAATACCACTACTAATACTACTACTGCTAGTAATACTACTACAACTACTTATAATACTAATAGTAATATTACGACTACTACTACTACTACTAATAGTAATACCACTACTAATACTACTACTACTAGTAATACTACTACAACTACTTATAATACTAATAGTAATATTATGACTACTACTACTACTAATAGTAATACTGCTACTAATAGTAATACTACTACAACTACTTATAATACTAATAGTAATACCACTACTAATACTACTACTACTAGTAATATTACTACAACTACTTATAATACTAATAGTAATACCACTACTAATACTACTACTGCTAGTAATACTACTACAACTACTTATAATACTAATAGTAATATTACGACTACTACTACTACTAATAGTAATACACTACTAATACTACTACTACTAGTAATACTACTACAACTACTTATAATACTAATAGTAATATTATGACTACTACTACTACTAATAGTAATACTGCTACTAATAGTAATACTACTACAACTACTTATAATACTAATAGTAATACCACTACTAATACTACTACTACTAGTAATACTACTACAACTACTTATAATACTAATAGTAATATTACGACTACTACTACTACTAATAGTAATACTGCTACTAATAGTAATACTACTACTACTAATAGTGATACTACTACTACTACTAGTAATACTACTACAACTACTTATAATACTAATAGTAATATTACGACTACTACTACTACTAATAGTAATACTGCTACTAATAGTAATACTACTACTACTAATAGTGATACTACTACTACTACTACTACTAGTAATACTACTACAACTACTTATAATACTAATAGTAATATTACTACGACTACTAATTATAATACTAGTAGTAATACTACTACTACTAGTAATACTACTACTACTAGTAATACTAATAGTAATATTACTACTACTACTAATTATAATACTAGTAGTAATACTACTACTAATAGTAATACTGTTACTAATAATAATACTACTATTACTACTACTACTTCTAAAATATAAATAATAATAGTAATACTACTACTACTACTAACAGAAATACTACTACTACTACTACAAATAGTAATACTACTACTAATACTAGTACTACTACTAATTATATATAGTAATACGAATAGTAATACTAGTAATACTACTGCTACTACTACTAGTAATACTACCACTACTAATAATAGTAATACTGCTACTACTCCTAATACTAGTACTACTACTCAGTATAATACTAATAGTAATACTTCTACTAGTATAAGTATTACTACTACTACTACTAATGGTAATACTTCTACCTCTACTACTATAATATAATACTAGTAGTAATACTACTATAATACTAGTAGTAATACTACTGCCACTACTAGTAATACTACTACTACTACTACTGTGACAAATAGTAATGCTACTACTGCTACTAATAGTAATACTTCTACTACTGCTAATACTAGTAATACTACTACTTCCACTACTAATAGTAATGCTACTACTACTACTACTTAGAATAGTAATACTACTACTACTGCTTTGAATACTACTACTACTACTACTAATTATATGTATAATGGCAATAGTAATACTATTACTCCTAATATAATTAGATATACTACTACTACTGGCATAATTTCTGCTACAAATAGTAATACTGCTACTTATAGTAAATCTACTACTACTACTACTGCTGCTAATAGTAATACTACTACTACTGCTACTAATAGTAATACTACTACTACTGCTACTAATAGTAATACTGCTACTGATAGTAATTCTACTACTAATAGTAATAATACTACTACTACTACTATTAGTAATACTGCTATTAATTGCAATACTACTTCTACTACTACAAAAAGTAATACTACTACTACTACTACTGCTACTAATAGTAATACTGCTACTGATAGTAATTCTACTACTAATAGTAATAATACTACTACTACTACTATTAGTAATACTGCTATTAATTGCAATACTACTTCTACTACTACAAAAAGTAATACTACTACTACTACTACTACTACTACTTCTACTAATAGTAATACTGCTACTGCTACTGACTACTACTACTACTACTAATAGTATTACAACTACTACAACTAAAATAATACCATGACTAGAAATACTACTATTACTAATATAAATACTACCACTACTTCTAATAGAAATACTACTACAACTAAAAGTAATACTACTACTACTACTGCTACTATTAGTAATGCTACTACTCCTAAAATAAATACTACTACTACTAATAGTAATACTACTACTAATAGTAATACTGCCAGTAATAGTAATACTACTACAACTAAAAGTAAAACTACTACTGCTACTATTAGTAATACTTCTACTACTCCTAATATAAATTCTACTACTACTGCTACTAATAGTAATACTGCAACTAATACGACTACTACTGCTACCACTGCTTCTAATACTACTACTACTACGACAACTACCACTAATAGCAATACTACTACTAATAGTAATACTGCTAGTAATAGTAATACTAGTACTACTAATAGTAATACTACTACTACTAATAGTAGTACTACTACTAATAGTAATACTGCTAGCAATAGTAACATTACTACTACTACTAACAGTAATACTACTACTACTAAAAATAATAATAATACTACTACTAATAATACTACTAGTAATACTACTACTAATAGTAATACTACGACTACTAATAGTAATACTACTACTACTACTACGAATACTGCTACTAATGATAATACTACTACCAATAGTACTAATACTACTACTACTAATAGTAATACTACTACTACTTCTACTAATAGTAATACTACTACTACTACTAATAGTAATACTACTACTAATGGAAATATTACTACTACTACTAGTAATAGGAATACTACTACTACTATTACTACGAATAGTACTACTACTACTAATAGTTATACTACTACTACCACTACTAATGGTAATACTACTACCACTACTAATAGTAATACTGCTACTAATAGTAATACTGCTACTAATAGTAATACTACTACTACTAATAATAATACTGCTACTAATAGTAATACTACTACTACTACTAATAGTAATACTACTACTACTACTACTAATAATAATAATAATAATAATACTGCTACTAATAGTAATACTACTACTACTACTACTAATAGTAATACCACTACTACTACTACTAATAATAATAATACTGCTACTAATAGTAATACTACTACTACTACTACTAATAGTAATCCTGCTACAAATAGTAATACTACTCGTACTACGACTGCTATTAACAGTAATACTGCTACTAATAGTAATACTGCTACTACTAATAGTAATACTACTACGACTTCTAATTATAATAATAATAGTAATACTGCTTCTACTACTACTGGTAATACTACTCATACTACTACTACTGCTAATACTACTCGTACTACTACTACTGCTATTAACAGTAATACTGCTATTAATAGTAATACTACTACTACTAATAGTAATACTACTACTAATAATAGTAATACTACAACTACTAATAGTAATACTGCTACTACTAATAGTAATACTACTACGACTTCTAATTATAATAATAATAGTAATACTGCTTCTACTACTACTGGTAATACTACTCGTACTACTACTACTGCTATTAACAGTAACACTGCTATTAATAGTAGTACTACTACTACTAATAGTAATACTACTAATACTAATACTGCTACTAATGGTAATACTACTACCAATACTACTAATACTACTACTACTAAATGTAAGACTACTACTACTTCTACTAATAGTAATACTACTACTGCTACCAATAGTAATACTACTACTGCTACTACTAATAGTAATACTACTACAAATGGCAATATTACTACTACTACTACTACTAATAGCAATACTGCTACTAATAGTAATACTACTACTACTAATAGTACTACATTTACATTTTTACATTTAAGTAATTTAGCAGACGCTCTTATCCAGAGCGACTTACAAATTGGTGAATTCACCTTCTGACATCCAGTGGAACAGCCACTTTACAATAGTGCATCTAAATCATTAAGGGGGGTGGTGAGAAGGATTACTTATCCTATCCTAGGTATTCCTTGAAGAGGTGGGGTTTCAGGTGTCTCCGGAAGGTGGTGATTGACTCCGCTGTCCTGGCGTCGTGAGGGAGTTTGTTCCACCATTGGGGGGCCAGAGCAGCGAACAGTTTTGACTGGGCTGAACGGGAACTGTACTTCCTCAATGGTAGGGAGGCGAGCAGGCCAGAGGTGGATGAACGCAGTGCCCTTGCTTGGGTGTAGGGCCTGATCAGAGCCTGGAGGTACTGCGGTGCCGTTCCCCTCACAGCTCCGTAGGCAAGCACCATGGTCTTGTAGCGGATGCGAGCTTCAACTGGAAGCCAGTGGAGAGAGCGGAGGAGCGGGGTGACGTGAGAGAACTTGGGAAGGTTGAACACCAGACGGGCTGCGGCGTTCTGGATGAGTTGTAGGGATTTAATGGCACAGGCAGGGAGCCCAGCCAACAGCGAGTTGCAGTAATCCAGACGGGAGATGACAAGTGCCTGGATTAGGACCTGCGCCGCTTCCTGTGTGAGGCAGGGTCGTACTCTGCGGATGTTGTAAAGCATGAACCTACAGGAACGGGCCACCGCCATGATGTTGGTTGAGAACGACAGGGTGTTGTCCAGGATCACGCCAAGGTTCTTAGCGCTCTGGGAGGAGGACACAATGGAGTTGTCAACCGTGATGGCGAGATCATGGAACGGGCAGTCCTTCCCCGGGAGGAAGAGCAGCTCCGTCTTGCCGAGGTTCAGCTTGAGGTGGTGATCCGTCATCCACACTGATATGTCTGCCAGACATGCAGAGATGCGATTCGCCACCTGGTCATCAGAAGGGGAAAGGAGAAGATTAATTGTGTGTCGTCTGCATAGCAATGATAGGAGAGACCATGTGAGGTTATGACAGAGCCAAGTGACTTGGTGTATAGCGAGAATAGGAGAGGGCCTAGAACAGAGCCCTGGGGGACACCAGTGGTGAGAGCGCGTGGCGAGGAGACAGATTCTCGCCACGCCACCTGGTAGGAGCGACCTGTCAGGTAGGACGCAATCCAAGCGTGGGCCGCGCCGGAGATGCCCAACTCGGAGAGGGTGGAGAGGAGGATCTGATGGTTCACAGTATCGAAGGCAGCCGATAGGTCTAGAAGGATGCGAGCAGAGGAGAGAGAGTTAGCTTTAGCAGTGCGGAGCGCCTCCGTGATGCAGAGAAGAGCAGTCTCAGTTGAATGACTAGTCTTGAAACCTGACTGATTTGGATCAAGAAGGTCATTCTGAGAGAGATAGCGGGAGAGCTGGCCAAGGACGGCACGTTCAAGAGTTTTGGAGAGAAAAGAAAGAAGGGATACTGGTCTGTAGTTGTTGACATCGGAGGGATCGAGTGTAGGTTTTTTCAGAAGGGGTGCAACTCTCGCTCTCTTGAAGACGGAAGGGACGTAGCCAGCGGTCAGGGATGAGTTGATGAGCGAGGTGAGGTAAGGGAGAAGGTCCCCGGAAATGGTCTGGAGAAGAGAGGAGGGGATAGGGTCGAGCGGGCAGGTTGTTGGGCGGCCGGCCGTCACAAGAAGCGAGATTTCATCTGGAGAGAGAGGGGAGAAAGAGGTCAGAGCACAGGGTAGGGCAGTGTGAGCAGAACCAGCGGTGTCGTTTGACTTAGCAAACGAGGATCGGATGTCGTCGACCTTCTTTTCAAAATGGTTGACGAAGTCATCTGCAGAGAGGGAGGAGGGGGGAGGGGGAGGAGGATTCAGGAGGGAGGAGAAGGTGGCAAAGAGCTTCCTAGGGTTAGAGGCAGATGCTTGGAATTTAGAGTGGTAGAAAGTGGCTTTAGCAGCAGAGACAGAGGAGGAAAATGTAGAGAGGAGGGAGTGAAAGGATGCCAGGTCCGCAGGGAGGCGAGTTTTCCTCCATTTCCGCTCGGCTGCCCGGAGCTCTGTTCTGTGAGCTCGCAATGAGTCATCGAGCCACGGAGCGGGAGGGGAGGACCGAGCCGGCCTGGAGGATAGGGGACATAGAGAGTCAAAGGATGCAGAAAGGGAAGAGAGGAGGGTTGAGGAGGCAGAATCAGGAGAAAGGTTGGAGAAGGTATGAGCAGAGGGAAGAGATGATAGGATGGAAGAGGAAAGAGTAGCGTGGGAGAGAGAGCGAAGGTTGGGACGGCGCGATACCATCCGAGTAGGGGCAGTGTGGGAAGTGTTGGATGAGAGCGAGAGGGAAAAGGATACAAGGTAGTGGTCGGAGACTTGGAGGGAGTTGCAGTGAGGTTAGTGGAAGAACAGCATCTAGTAAAGATGAGGTCGAGCGTATTGCCTGCCTTGTGAGTAGGGGGGAAGGTGAGAGGGTGAGGTCAAAAGAGGAGAGGAGTGGAAAGAAGGAGGCAGAGAGGAATGAGTCAAAGGTAGACGTGGGGAGGTTAAAGTCGCCCAGGACTGTGAGAGGTGAGCCGTCCTCAGGAAAGGAGCTTATCAAGGCATCAAGCTCATTGATGAACTCTACGAGGGAACCTGGAGGGCGATAAATGATAAGGATGTTAAGCTTGAAAGGGCTGGTAACTGTGACAGCATGGAATTCAAAGGAGGCGATAGATAGATGGGTAAGGGGAGAGAGAGAGAATGACCACTTGGGAGAGATGAGGATCCCGGTGCCACCACCCCGCTGACCAGAAGCTCTCGGGGTGTGCGAGAACACGTGGGCGGACGAAGAGAGAGCAGTAGGAGTAGCAGTGTTATCTGTGGTGATCCATGTTTCCGTCAGTGCCAGGAAGTCGAGGGACTGGAGGGAGGCATAGGCTGAGATGAACTCTGCCTTGTTGGCTGCAGATCGGCAGTTCCAGAGGCTACCGGAGACCAGGAACTCCACGTGGGTCGTGCGCGCTGGGACCACCAGATTAGGGTGGCCGCGGCCACGCGGTGTGGAGCGTTTGTATGGTCTGTGCAGAGAGGAGAGAACAGGGATAGATAGACACATAGTTAACAGGGTACAGAAGAGGCTACGCTAATGCAAAGGAGATTGGAATGACAAGTGGACTACACGTCTCGAATGTTCAGAAAGTTAAGCTTACGTAGCAAGAATCTTATTGACTAAAATGATTGAAATGATACAGTGCTGCTGGAGTAGGCTAGCTGGTAGTGGCTGCGATGTTGACACTACACTAATCAAGTCGTTCCGTCGAGTGTAATAGTTTCTACAGTGCTGCTAGCTGGCTAGCTAGCAGGTTGATTGCGTTAAGTTACTTTAAAAGAACGACAATAGCTGGCTAGCTAACCTAGAAAATCGCTCTAGGCTACACAATTGTCTACTACTACTACTACTAATAGCAATACTACTACCATCAATAGTCATACTACTACTAATAGTTATACTACTACTACCACCACTAATGGTAATACCACTACCACTACTAATAGTAATACTACCACTACTAATAGTAATACGACTACTACTAGTGATACTACTACTACTACTAATAGTAATACTACTACAACTTCTAATTATAATAATACTAGTAATACTGCTTCTACTACTACTAGTAATACTACTCATACTACTACTACTGCTATTAACAGTAACACTGCTACTAATAGTAATACTACTAGTACTAATAGTAATACTACTACAACTTCTAATTATAATAATAATAGTAATACTGCTTCTACTACTACTAGTAATACTACTCATACTACTACTACTGCTATTAACAGTAACACTGCTACTAATAGTAATACTACTAGTACTAATAGTAATACTACTACTACTAGTAGTAATACTGATACTAATAGTAATACTACTACTACTAATAGTAATACTACGACTACTACTACTACTACAAATAGTAATATTACAATACTACTTCTAATTATAATAATAATAGTAATACTGCTTCTACTACTACTGGTAATACTACTCGTACTACTACTGCTATTAATAGTAATACTGCTACTAATAGTAATACTACTAGCACTACTACTACTGCTAATTATAAATATGTGTTGCTGGTATTGTTCCTGAACACTACCAACTGAGCTGCCTCCCATGTTGGCTGATGTTTTTCCTCAAGGAATATTCATGATTGTCTGTACAAGGTTTGAAATATTGTTGATGGGAAAGTTTCTCTTACAAATGTGTTTGTCCTCAGCTGTCCTTCCAACACTGGATGGAGGGGGAACCCAACAACTACAACGGCGTGGAGTCCTGTGCTGAGATGAGGAACTTTTACTTTGATGAAGAGGGATCCTGGAACGATGTAAACTGTGAGGACTACAACGACTGGCTGTGTGAGATCCCTAAAGGTAATGTAATGTATGGAGTCTCTCAAAATGAATAAAGAAAACATTTAATTGAAAAAGAAAAAAGAAAATCTGAAAATAACAAATAATTAAAGAGCATCAATAAAATAACAGTAGCGAGGCTATATGGGGCTACCGAGTGGCGCAGCGGTCTAAGGCACTGCATCTCAGTTGCCATACCAGGTGTTGATGCATCTTGCTCTTGGTGGTGCATCTGTAGAACTTTTTGAGGAGCCGAGGATCCACCTTTTCAGCCTACTGAAGGGAAGAGCAGTTGTCGTGCCCTCTTCATGACTGTCTTGGTGTGTTTGGACCATGATAGTTTGTTGGTGATGTGGACACCAAGGAACTTGAAGCTCTCAACCTGCTCCACTACAGTCCCATCGATGAGAATTGGGGCGTGCTTGGCCCTCCTTTTCCTGTCGTCCACGATCATCTCCTTTGTATTGATCACGTTGAGGGAGAGGTTATTATCCTGGCACCACACTGCGAGGTCTCTGACTGTCGGTGATCAGGCCTACCACTGTTGTGTCATCAGCAAATTTAATGGTGTTGGAGTCATACTTGGTCATACTTGGCTTTCGTGGGTGAACAGGGTGTACAGGACGGGACTGAGCCCGCACCCCTCAGAGGCCCCTGTGTTGAGGATCAGCGTGGTAGATGTGTTGTTACCTACCCTTTCCATCTGGGGGCGGCCCGTCAGGAAGTCCAGGATCCAGTTGCAGAGGGAGGTGTTTAGTCCCAGGGTCCTTAGCTTAGTGATAAGCTTTGAGGGCACTATGGTGTTGAACCCTGAGCTGTAGTCAATGAATAGCATTTTCATGTAGGTGTTCCTTTTGTCCAGGTGGGAAAGGGCAGTGTGGAGTGTGATTGAGATTGCTTCATCTGTGGATCATCTGTGGATCTGTTGGGGCGGTATGCAAATTGTAGTGGGTCTAGGGTGTCTGGGATAATGGTGTTGTGAGCCATGACCAGCCTTTCAAAGCACTTCATGGTTATAGATGTGAGTGCTGCGGGTCGGTCGTCATTTAGGCAGGTTACCTCTGTGTTCTTGGGCACAGGCACCATGGTAATCTGCTTGGAACAGGTTTCATCCTGGTAATCCGTCTGGCCCTGCGGCCTTGTGAATGTTGACCTATTTAAAGGTCGTTCTCACATCGGCTACGGAGAGCATGATCACACAGCCGTCCAGAACAGCTGGTGCCCTCATTCATGCTTCAGTGTTGCTTGATTCGAAGCACACATAAAAGTAATTTAGCTCGTCTGGTAGGCTCGCATTATTGGGCAGCTCGCGGCTGTGATTCCCTTTGTAGTCTGTAATAGATTGCAAGCCCTGCCACATCCGACGAGCATCGGAGCCGGTGTAGTGGAATTCAATCTTTGTCCTGTGTTGATGCTTTGCCTGTTTGATGGTTCATTGAAGGGCATAGCGGTATTTCTTATAAGTTTCCGGGAAAGAGTCCTGCTACTTGAAAGCGGCAGCTCTACCCTTTAGCTCAGTGCAGATGTTGCCTGTAATCCATAGCTTCTGGTTGAGGTATGTATGTACTGTGGGGACGACGTCGTCGATGCACTTATTGATGAAGACATTGACTGATGTGGTGTACTCTAATGCCATCGGAAGAATCCCAGAACATTTTCCAGTCTGTGCTAGTAAAACAGTACTGTAGCTTAGCATCTGAGTCATCTGAACACTTCCAAATTGAGCGAGTCACTTCCTGCTTAAGTTATTGTTTGTAAACAGGAATCAGGTGGATAGTTATGATCAGATTTGCCAAATGGAGAGTGAGGGAAATCTTTGTATGTGTCTCTGTGGGTGGAGTAAAGGTGGTCTAGTGTTTTTTCTTCTTCTGGTTGCACATGTAACATGCTGGTAGAAATGAGGTAAAACTGATTTGTTTCCCTGCATTAAAATCTCCGGCCACTAGGTGCGCTGCCCATGAGGTTGTGGTCAAAAGTGCAACACTATAAAAGGAAGACATTCAGGATGTAGCGCCTCTGTCTGTGGGACGGAAGTATTTTAGTCGACCTCACGTGCATGATTAGTAATCTTACTGGGACCAGAAGGCTTTAGCTTGGTGAGCTAACACAGTCTTCTCTCTCCTCCTGTCTTCTACATTCTCCTCCTCTTTTCTCTGTGGCATTACAGGAGTGACCCCACTACCTCCTCCCAACAACACCATCCCTGGTAAGTCCCCTTGACAGTACCTATCCCATAGCTCCCAGGACTCACTGGAAAATATTGGCAAGTGTTGATGAGTTGTCTATCACTCTTAAATTAATGAATAAATGAATGAGCTCACCACATTAAAAGTATAAATATTTTGAGGATGCATTGCGGTATGCTAGTATGAACTTTGGAACGCAGTCCAAAAGCCCTCTGACAAGTCCCCTCTCGAGACCGAGCAGAAAAGTCCCCTCTAGAGACCGAGCGGACAATTCCACTCGAGAGAGCAAGCACACAAGTCCCCTCGAGAGACCAAGCAGACAAGTTCTAGAGAGGACTAATCTGTTTGGTCTCTAGAGAGGACTAATCTGCTTGGTCTCGAGAGGACTAATCTGCTTGGTCTCTAGAGAGGAATAATCTGCTTGGTCTCTAGAGAGGACTAATCTGCTTGGTCTCTACAGAGGACTAATCTGCTTGGTCTCTAGAGAGGACTAATCTGCTTGGTCTCTAGAGAGGATTTATCTGCTTGGTCTCGAGAGAGGACTAATCTGCTTGGTCTCTAGCGAGGACTAATCTGCTTGGTCTCTAGAGAAGACTAATCTGCTTGGTCTCTAGAGATGTTATGTACTTGAGTGAAGACCCAAAAGCGGTTTAACAGAAACAGAGTTCTTTTAATGAAAAAACAGGAATGGCATAGATCCTCTTCCGACGTTGTCAATGGCACAATAGACTACCCGCAGAGAGGGCGACAAATGAAACATAAAGTCCCTCTGATGAATAGCTGGGTAGCGGCGACAGGCTGCAGGTCGCTCTGGGTCCGTGCGGGTCACAGAGGAACGGTGGTAGCTGATCACACGTAGCATATGATGAACTGGACACGGTGCAAACAAAAGATAGTTAGTAGTGTACAGGATGCACCTGCCAGGCAGACTCCGACAGGATAGGACTAGGAGGAAGCAAACGAGACGATAGCTTGCTTCTGGCATGAGAAACACAAACGAGAATCTGACACCGAAAGTAGCAGGAACAGAGAGAAATAGAGACCTAATCAGTGGGAAAAAGGGAACAGGTGGGGAAAGGGTGAACGAGCTAGTTAGGGGAGATGAGGAACAGCTGAAGAAGGAGAGAAAGAGAAGGTAACCTAATAAGACCAGCAGAGAGAGACAGAGTGAAGAGAAAGGACAGGAACAGACATAATAAGACATGACAGTACCCCCCCCCCCCCACTCACCGAGCGCCTCCTGGCGCACTCGAGGAGGAAACCTGGCGGCAACGGAGGAAATCATCGATCAGCGAACGGTCCAGCACGTCCCGAGAGGGAACCCAACTCCTCTCCTCAGGACCGTACCCCTCCCAATCCACTAGGTACTGATGACCACGGCCCCGAGGACGCATGTCCAAAATCTTACGAACCCTGTAGATAGGTGCGCCCTCGACAAGGATGGGGGGGGGGGGGACGAGCGGGGGCATGAAGAACGGGCTTAACACAGGAGACATGGAAGACCGGGTGAACGCGACGAAGATATCGCGGGAGAAGAAGTCGCACTGCGACAGGATTAATGACTTGAGAAATACGGAACGGACCAATGAACCGCGGGGTCAACTTGCGAGAAGCTGTCTTAAGGGGAAGGTTCTGAGTGGAGAGCCATACTCTCTGACCGCAACAATATCTAGGACTCTTGGTTCTACGCTTATTAGCGGCCCTCACAGTCTGCGGCCTATAACGGCAAAGTGCCGACCTGACCCCCTTCCAGGTGCGCTCGCAACGCTGGACAAAAGCCTGAGCGGAGGGGACGCAGGACTCGGCGAGCTGAGATGAGAACAGCGGAGGTTGGTACCCGAGGCTACTCTGAAAAGGAGATAGACCGGTAGCAGACGAAGGAAGCGAGTTGTGGGCGTACTCTGCCCAGGGGAGCTGTTCTGACCAAGACGCAGGGTTACGAAAAGAAAGACTGCGTAAGATGCGACCAACAGTCTGATTGGCCCGTTTGGCTTGACCGTTAGACTGGGGATGGAAGCCGGACGAGAGACTGACGGAAGCCCCAATCAAACGGCAAAACTCCCTCCAAAATTGAGACGTGAACTGCGGGCCTCTGTCCGAAACGACGTCTGACGGAAGGCCATGAATTCGGAAAACATTCTCGATAATGATCTGAGACGTCTCCTTAGCAGAAGGGAGCTTAGCGAGAGGAATAAAATGAGCCACCTTAGAGAATCTATCGACAACCGTAAGAATAACTGTCTTCCCCGCTGATGAAGGCAGTCCGGTGATAAAATCTAAGGCGATGTGAGACCACGGTCGAGAGGGAATGGGAAGCGGTCTGAGACGGCCGGCAGGAGGAGAGTTCCCAGATTTAGTCTGCGCGCAGACCGAACAAGCAGCGACAAATCGACGCGTGTCACGTTCCCGAGTGGGCCACCAGAAACGCTGGCGAATGGAAGCGAGCGTACCCCGAACGCCGGGGTGGCCGGCTAACTTGGCAGAGTGGGCCCACTGAAGAACGGCCAGACGAGTAGGAACGGGAACGAACAGAAGGTTCCTAGGACAAGCTCGCGGCGACGGAGTGAGAGTGAGTGCTTGCTTTACCTGCCTCTCAATTCCCCAGACAGTCAACCCGACAACACGCCCCTCAGGGAGAATCCCCTCGGGGTCGGTGGAGACCTCAGAAGAACTGAAGAGACGAGAGAAAGCATCAGGCTTGGTGTTCTTTGAGCCCGGACGATAAGAAATAACGAACTCGAAACGAGCGAAAAACAGAGCCCAACGAGCCTGACGCGCATTAAGTCGTTTGGCTGAACGGATGTACTCAAGGTTCCTATGGTCAGTCCAAACGACAAAAGGAACGGTCGCCCCCTCCAACCACTGTCGCCATTCGCCTAGGGCTAAGCGGATGGCGAGCAGTTCGCGATTACCAACATCATAGTTACGTTCCGACGGCGATAAGCGATGAGAAAAAAAAAACGAGCAAGGATGGACCTTGCCGTCAGAGAGGGAGCGCTGAGAAAGAATGGCTCCCACGCCCACCTCTGACGCGTCAACCTCAACAACAAACTGTCTAGAGATGTCAGGTGTAACAAGAATAGGTGCGGATGTAAAACGATTCTTGAAAAGATCAAAAGCTCCCTGGGCGGAAACGGACCACTTAAAGCACGTCTTAACAGAAGTAAGGGCTGTGAGGGGAGCTGCCACCTGACCGAAATTACGGATGAAACGACGATAGAAATTCGCGAAGCCAAGAAAGCGCTGCAGCTCGACGCGTGACTTAGGAACGGGCCAATCAATGACAGCCTGGACCTTAGCGGGATCCATCTTAATGCCCTCAGCGGAAATAACGGAACCGAGAAAAGGAACAGAGGAGGCATGAAAAGTGCACTTCTCAGCCTTCACATAAAGACAGTTCTCTAAAAGGCGCTGGAGGACGCGTCGCACGTGCTGAACATGAATCGGGAGAGACGGTGAAAAAAATCAGGATATCGTCCATGTAAACGAAAACAAAAATGTTCAGCATGTCTCTCAGGACGTCGTTAACTAGTGCCTGAAAGACAGATGGAGTGTTAACGAGGCCGAAAGGAAGAACCCGGTATTCAAAGTGCCCTAACGGAGTGTTAAACGCCGTCTTCCACTCGTCCCCCTCCCTGATGCGCACGAGATGGTAGGCGTTACGAAGGTCCAATTTGGTGAAAAACCTGGCTCCCTGCAGGATCTCGAAGGCTGAAGACATAAGAGGAAGCGGATAACGATTCTTAACTGTTATGTCATTCAGCCCTCGATAATCCACGCATGGGCGCAGGGACCCGTCCTTCTTCTGAACAAAAAAAACCCCGCTCCGGCGGGAGAGGAGGAGGAGACTATGGTACCGGCGTCGAGCGATACAGACAAATAATCCTTGAGAGCCTTACGTTCGGGAGCCGACAGAGAGTATAATCTACCCCGGGGGAGTAGTTCCCGGAAGGAGATCAATACTACAGTCATACGACCGGTGTGGAGGGAGAGAAGTGGCCTTGGAACGACTGAACACCGTGCGCAGATCGTGATACTCCTCCGGCACCCCTGTCAAATCACCAGGCTCCTCCTGTGAAGAAGAGACAGAGGAAACAGGAGGGATAGCAGACATTAAACAGGTCACATGACAAGAGACATTCCAGGATAGGATAGTATTACTAGACCAATTAATAGAAGGGTTATGGCGAACTAGCCAGGGATGACCCAAAACAACAGGTGTAAAAGGTGAACGAAAAATTAAAAAAGAAATGGTTTCGCTATGATTACCAGAGACAGTGAGGGTTAAAGGCAGCGTTTCACGCTGAATCTTGGGGAGAGAACTACCATCTAAAGCGAACAAGGCCGTGGGATCCCTTAACTGTCTGAGAGGAATGTCATGTTCCCGAGCCCAGGTCTCGTCCATAAAACAGCCCTCCGCCCCAGAGTCTATCAAGGCACTGCAGGAAGCAGATGAACCGGTCCAGCGGAGATGGACCGGAAAGGTAGTGCAGGATCTTGAAGGAGAGACCTGAGTAGTTGCGCTCACCAGTAGCCCTCCTCTTACTGATGAGCTCTGGCTTTTACTGGGCATGAGGTGACAAAATGACCAGCGGAGCCGCAGTAGAGACAGAGGCGGTTGGTGATTCTCCGTTCCTTCTCTTTGGCCGAGATGCGGATACCCCCCAGCTGCATAGGCTCAGCACCCGAGCCGGCGGAGGAGGGTAGCAGTGATGCGGAGAGGGGGGCAACGGAGAACGCGAGCTCCTTTCCACGAGCTCGGCGACGAAGATCAAACCGTCGCTCTATGCGAATAGCGAGAGCTATTAAGGAGTCCAGGCTGGAAGGAACCTCCCGGGAGAGAATCTCATCTTTAACCTCGGCGAGGAGACCCTCCAGAAAACGAGCGAGCAAAGCCGGCTCGTTCCAGTCACTAGAGGCAGCGAGAGTGCGAAACTCAATAGAATAATCCGTTATGGATCGATTCCCCTGACATAGGGAAGACAGGGCCCTGGAAGCCTCTTCCCCAAAAACAGAACGGTCAAAAACCCGTATCATCTCCTCCTTAAAGTCCTGATACTGGTTAATACACTCAGCCCTCGCCTCCCAGATTGCCGTGCCCCACTCACGCGCCCGTCCGGTAAGGAGAGAAATGACGTAGGCGATGCGAGCTGTGCTCCTGGAGTAAGTGTTGGGCTGGAGAGAAAACACCACATCACACTGAGTGAGGAATGAGCGGCACTCAGTGGGCTCCCCAGAGTAACACGGCGGGTTATTGATCCTGGGCTCCGGAGACTCGGAAACCCTGGAAGTGGGCGGTGGATCGAAGTGGAGTTGGTGAACCTGTCTTGTGAGGTCGGAGACTTGGGCGGCCAGGGTCTCAACGGCATGTCGAGCAGCAGACAATTCCTCCTCGTGTCTGCCTAGCATCGCTCCCTGGATCTCGACGGCGGAGTGAAAAGGGTCCGGAGCCGCTGGGTCCATTCTTGGTCAGATTCTTCTGTTATGTACTTGAGTGAAGACCCAAAAGCGGTTTAACAGAAACAGAGTTCTTTTAATGAAAAAACAGGAATGGCATAGATCCTCTTCCGACGTTGTCAATGGCACAATAGACTACCCGCAGAGAGGGCGACAAATGAAACATAAAGTCCCTCTGATGAATAGCTGGGTAGCGGTGACAGGCTGCAGGTCGCTCTGGGTCGGTGCGGGTCACAGAGGAACGGTGGTAGCTGATCACACGTAGCATATGATGAACTGGACACGGTGCAAACAAAAGATAGTTAGTAGTGTACAGGATGCACCTGCCAGGCAGACTCCGACAGGATAGGACTAGGAGAAAGCAAACGAGACGATAGCTTGCTTCTGGCATGAGAAACACAAACGAGAATCTGACACCGAAAGTAGCAGGAACAGAGAGAAATAGAGACCTAATCAGAGGGAAAAAAGGGAACAGGTGGGGAAAGGGTGAACGAGCTAGTTAGGGGAGATGAGGAACAGCTGGAGAAGGAGAGAAAAGAGAAGGTAACCTAATAAGACCAGCAGAGAGAGACAGAGTGAAGAGAAAGGACAGGAACAGACATAATAAGACATGACAAGAGAGGACTAATCTGCTTGGTCTCTAGAGAGGACTAATCTGCTTGGTCTCTAGAGAGGACTAATCTGCTTGGTCTCCAGAGGGGACTTAATTGCACATAATTTATATTATTTTCTAACCCTGTCTAGAGTATAATGTGACAGAGGATGGCTGGCTGGAGTATGGAGGCTCTCAATATTACTTTAATACTGAGAGGCTCGCCATGGAGAATGCCAGACACTACTGTCAGCAGAGGCATGGGGACCTTGTTGTTATCAACGGACTAACAGAAAATACATTTCTGTGGAAAAAGGTAAACACCTATAGTTTCGCTATAGTCCTGCCTTCAAACACATTGGCAGAGCTATATACACAAGTGGTGTATACTGCTTAGGCCAAAATACTTTAAATTACTAGTTAACTTGTTTTTTGGGGTATCTGTTCTTTACTATTTATATTTTTTGACAACTTTTACTTTTCCTTCACTACATTCCTAAAATAAATGATATACTTTTTACTCCATACATTTTCCCTGACACCCAAAAGTCATGTTTTGAATGCTTAGCAGGACAGGAAAATGGTCCAATTCACGCACTAATCAAGAGAACATCCCTGGTAATCCTCTGCCCCTGATCTGGCGGACTCACGGCCTCACGGAACACAAAGGCTTAATTTGTAAATGATGTGTTGGAGTGTGCCCCTGGCTATCCCTAAATAGAAAAGATTTGCTTAATATAAGGATTTTGACATTTACTTTTGATACTTTTAGACTTTTACTCAAGTAGTATTTTACTGGGTGACTTTCATTTTATATTAAGGTATCTTTACTTTTACTCAATTATGACAATTGGGTCATTTTTCCACCACTGAAATACACTGAATCAACAAAACATTAAGAACACCTTTCTCATGTGGAGTTGCACCTCCCTTTGCCCTCGGTTGGTCAGGACTCTACAAGGTGTTGAAACGGACGCTGGCCCATGTGGACTCCAAGACAGCTGGTCCCTAATGCTAATTGCTCTTTTTTTCAGATCAATAAAGAGCATTTGGGAAACCATTACATCGGGCTCACAGTTGATCTTGATCGCTCTTTCGGGTGAGTATAAAATGAGTAAAAGAAGATTATCAAACAGAGAAAAATAAAACGTTTTTTATATCACTTCTAAACTAGTGGTGTCAAACTGCTGTTCTATTGCTGCATTCATGACCTTTTAGAAACTCTGAAATACGAGCTTCCTTTCTGGGAGAAATCGGTTTGAAAGGGCCTTTTCCGACATGCTGATCTCTGACATCACCTACCAACAACATAACTTAACAAAACATTATTTATCCAATTTATTTGGACCTTTTTTTAACACTATAATTTGGATGAGAGCGTGTTGGCTGCACTTTTTGTTCATGGTTGACGTAACTACTTAGACATTAGCCAGTTGGCGTTCTCAACCAGTTCAAAGCATGTGAATGCACACCTCATTGCTCCGTGTTTAGAAGTTGTATTTCCGAACATTCCGGCATGTCATGAACAAAGCATATTTTCTGTGTATTGTCCGTGTTCTTTATGTGTTCTATGTCTTGTGTGTTGCTTAGTTCTTGTGTTCTGAGTTCCATGTTTCGTGTGAGTATAACTGACTTATCAGTAATACATACAGTTCATTTAGAAAGTATTCATACCCCTGGATTTATTCCTCATTCTGTTGTTACAGCCTGAATTCAAAATGGATTAAATAGTATTTTTTCTCTCACAAGTCAACACACAATACCCCATAATGACAAAGTACAAACTTGTTTTTAGAAATGTTTACACATTTATTGAAAATGAAATACAGACATGTCTAATTTACATAAGTATTCCCACCTCTGAGTGAATACATGTTAGAATCACCCTTGGCAGCGATTACAGCTGTGAGTCTTTCTGGGTGAGTCTCTAAGAGCTTTCTACACCTGGATTCTACAACATTTACCCATTATTCTTTAAAACATTATTCAAGCTTTCTCAAATTGGTTGTTGATCATTGCTAAACAACCATTTTCAGCTCTTGCCATGGATTGTCAAGTAGATTTAAGTCAAAACTTTAATATCGGCCACTCAGGAACATTCGCTGTCTTCTTGGTAAGCAACACCAGTGTAGATTTGGCCTTGTGTTTTAGGTTATTGTTCTGCTGAAAGGTGAATTAATCTCCTAGTGTCAGGTGGATAGCAGACTGAACCAGGTTGTCCTCTAGGATTTTGCTTGTGCTACGCTCCATTCCATTTAATTTTATCCTGAAAACCTCCTCAGTCCTTAAAAATGACAAGCATACCCATAACATGATGCAGCCACCACTATGATTGAAAATTTGTGTGGTACTCAGTAATGTGTTGTATTGGATTTTCCCCAAACATAGCACTTTGTATTCAGGACAAAAAGTTAAATGCTTTGCCATTTTCTTTTGCCAAATGACTTTAGTGCCTTGTTGCCTTATTTTCTGTTCAGTACAGGCTTCCTTCTTTTCACTCTATCATTCAGGATAGTATTGTGATTGTTGATCCATCCTAAGTTTTCTCCTATCACAGCCATTACACTGGTTTAATGTCACCATTGACCTCATGGTGAACTCCCTGAGTGGTTTCCTTCCCCTACAGCATCTTAATTACGGACGCCTGCATCTTTGTAGTGACTGGGTGTACACCATCCAAAGTGTAATTAATAACTTCACCATGCTCAAAGGAATATTCTATATCTTGTGTTTTGTGTTCTGAGTTCTCATGTTCTTGTGTTCTGAGTTCTTGAATCCTTGTGTTCTGAGTGATTGTGTCCTGTGTTCTGAGTTCTTGAATCCTTGTGTTCTGAGTGATTGTGTCCTGTGTTCTGAGTTCTTGAATCCTTGTGTTCTGAGTTATTGTGTCCTGTGTTCTGAGTTCTCATGTTCTTGTGTTCTGAGTTCTTGAATCCTTGTGTTCTGAGTGATTGTGTCCTGTGTTCTGAGTTCTTGAATCCTTGTGTTCTGAGTGATTGTGTCCTGTGTTCTGAGTTCTTGAATCCTTGTGTTCTGAGTGATTGTGTCCTGTGTTCTGAGTTCTTGAATCCTTGTGTTCTGAGTTATTGTGTCCTGTGTTCTGTCCAGGTGGATGGACGGTTCTCCAGTAGTATTCCAGAGATGGGACAACAACCAGCCGGACTTCAAGAACAACGATGAGAACTGTGTTGTCATGGACAGCTCCATGGGTGAGCTAAAGATGAGGCCCGAAAATGTTCCTCTCTTATAAGAACTTCCATTGAGATATTTTCATTCTGAATCTTGGGGCTGGTTACCACATAACTCAATGGCATGATTAGGTCTACTATAACTGTGTGTCTGAGTGTTCAGGTTTCGGGCTTGACTATAACTGTGTCTGAGTGTTCAGGTTTCTGGCTTGACTATAACTGTGTGTCTGAGTGTTCAGGTTTCAGGTTTCTGGCATGACTATAACTATGTGTCTCCAGGTTTCTGGCATGACTATAACTATGTGTCTGTGTCTCCAGGTTTCTGGCATGACTATAACTCTGTGTCTCCAGGTTTCTGGCATGACTATAACTATGTGTCTGTGTCTCCAGGTTTCTGGCATGACTATAACTATGTGTCTCCAGGTTTCTGGCATGACTATAACTGTGTCTCCAGGTTTCTGGCATGACTATAACTATGTGTCTTCAGGTTTCTGGCATGACTATAACTATGTGTCTTCAGGTTTCTGGCATGACTATAACTATGTGTCTGTGTCTCCAGGTTTCTGGCATGACTATAACTATGTGTCTCCAGGTTTCTGGCATGACTATAACTATGTGTATCCAGGTTTCTGGCATGACTATAACTATGTGTCTGTGTCTCCAGGTTTCTGACATGACTATAACTATGTGTCTTCAGGTTTCTGACATGACTATAACTATGTGTCTCCAGGTTTCTGGCATGACTATAACTATGTGTCTGTGTCTCCAGGTTTCTGGCATGACTATAACTATGTGTCTCCAGGTTTCTGGCATGACTATAACTATGTGTCTGTGTTTCCAGGTTTCTGACATGACTATAACTATGTGTATCCAGGTTTCTGGCATGACTATAACTATGTGTCTCCAGGTTTCTGGCATGACTATAACTATGTGTCTGTGTCTCCAGGTTTCTGACATGACTATAACTATGTGTCTCCAGGTTTCTGGCATGACTATAACTATGTGTCTCCAGGTTTCTGGCATGACTATAACTATGTGTCTGTGTCTCCAGGTTTCTGGCATGACTATAACTATGTGTATCCAGGTTTCTGACATGACTATAACTATGTGTCTGTGTCTCCAGGTTTCTGGCATGACTATAACTGTGTCTTCAGGTTTCTGGCATGACTATAACTCTGTGTCTTCAGGTTTCTGGCATGACTATAACTATGTGTCTCCAGGTTTCTGGCATGACTATAACTATGTGTCTCCAGGTTTCTGGCATGACTATAACTATGTGTCTGTGTATCCAGGTTTCTGGCATGACTATAACTATGTGTCTCCAGGTTTCTGACATGACTATAACTATGTGTCTCCAGGTTTCTGGCATGACTATAACTATGTGTCTGTGTCTCCAGGTTTCTGGCATGACTATAACTATGTGTCTTCAGGTTTCTGGCATGACTATAACTATGTGTCTCCAGGTTTCTGGCATGACTATAACTATGTGTCTCCAGGTTTCTGACATGACTATAACTATGTGTCTCCAGGTTTCTGGCATGACTATAACTATGTGTCTGTGTCTCCAGGTTTCTGGCATGACTATAACTGTGGCACTCAAATGAGGTCCATCTGTGAGAGGAGTGGTTCCCCTCCAGTGAACAGCACCGTGCCCCCTACTGCCCCCCCCACAGGAGGCTGCCCCCCGGAATGGGTCCGCTACCAGTCTAAGGTCAGTAAGAGGAGAGAATGGATCCTAAGGTCAGAGGTCAAAGGTTACACAGGAAGAGTGTTAAAATAATGATTATGTAATAATAATATGTTGAATGACAATACAGATTTACAACAGGCTTTGAGAATGAAAGTCTAACTCAAAGTGTTTGCCTATAATCAATCAATTTGAATCAACCTGATTTATTGCTTATTGATTTGATTATAGTGCTACAAATTGATTGGATACCGGGTGCCTTGTTCCTGGCTCGAGGCCAGATCGTACTGCCAATCCATGGGAGCTAACCTGGCGTCCATCGCCAGTAGGCGGGAGCAAGGTGAGATTATTTTAACCTGTAAATGACCCCTCGTCTGTGGCGGTCTAAGACACTCCCTCTGGAGTACATGTAAGACCATAGCTCTTTCTCCTACCTATCACCTCTATTGATCCTAAAACATACAACATACTTTCAAAACAAATCAGTGGTGAAAAAGTACCCATTTTATACTGGAGTAAAAGTAAAGATGCGTTAATAGAAAATGACTCCAGTTAAATTCAGTCACCCAGTAAAATTATACTTGAGTAAAAGTCTAAAAATATTTGTTTTTTTAAATATACTAAATATAAATATACTATATAGTTTCAAAAGTAAAAGTATAAATAATTTTAAATGACTTATATTAAGCAAACAAGACAGCACGATTTTCCAGTTTTTTAAATGAATGGATACCCAGGGGCACGCTCCAACACTCAGACATAATTTACAAACTCAACAGAGAGACAGTAGGACCAGGGACTCTTGAATTGACCATTTTCCTGAATGTAACAAGTACTTTGGAGTGTCAGGAAAAATGTATGGAGTGAAAAGTTCATTATTTTCTTTAGGAATGTAGTGAAGGAAAAGTTGTCAAAATATAAATAGCAAAGTACAGATTCCCCCAAACTACTTAAGTACTTAAAATACTTTACACCACAGCAAAATATATATATATACTGAATGAACGGTCATCTTCTCTCAGACAGGCAGGTATTTGACACCCACAGACAACGCGACTGACCCTAAACTGATCAGCTGATCAAGTGACATTTTACAGACAGTCATGCACATAAACATCCCATGGATGCTACTATTAGTGTCAGTAGCATCTTGTTTTACAGATGGAAATGACAGGACCATCAGCCACATGTCAGTCAGTCAGTGATGATCCATCCTGTTCTCTCCTGACCAACTCTCTCTCCTGTGGGTTGTAGCAATAGAGATAGAGGGCTCTGGATGGATTGAGGGATTCCACCATTTTAAAGTAGTCAACTGGGTGGGGATTTCTATGGGTTTAGAGAAATCAGCCAATGATTGCAGCATTGTTTTCATCAAATTTGGTTACCTATGGTTTGTCAATGAAGAAGAAAATGTACCACTTTAAAATGGAGATAACCCTGTTGTTGTGCTGCCCATAGAGACAGAGGACTCATCATGGATATAACCCATTTTATCTTTGACATTGCCATTGTTATTAGACATTGCATCATCCACCATTTTTAAGTAGTCAACTGGTTGGGGATTCCTATGGGTTGCAGCTTCAACGGAGCTGCTCATGCTGTCACAGATGCTATAATGGAACAGATATAAGGATGAGTCCTCTATCTATCTCTATGGAGCTACCCATGCTGTCACAGATGCTATAATGGAACAGATATAAGGATGAGTCCTCTATCTATCTCTATGGAGCTACCCATGCTGTCACAGATGCTATAATGGAACAGATATAAGGATGAGTCCTCTATCTATCTCTATGGAGCTACCCATTCTGTCACAGACTCTATAATGCCACAGATATAAAGATGAGTCCTCTATCTATCTCTATGGTTGCAGTGTTTCTGACGACCCAGATGACTTCTGGTGCTACTGACCTGTGGATTGGACTGAGTAACTTAAACCGGGACGCATTTGTCTGGACCGATGGCCAGGCAGTCAAATACTTAAACTTGGATTTCATTAAGGTACGCATGTACACATATTTACCTCAGCAATGAGGACCGAGGGTCGTTTTCCATGGCCAATATACCACAGCTGGTCATAGACATGACGGCCAACCAGACATTTAAACATAAACAAAACATTCACATAAGACATCATCAATGTTCCCGCCTAAACTGCAGAGAAGCACGAGATTGACCTTCACTCACCTTTCTCTAGTTTTCCCCTTCAGGTAACAATGTTAAGCTGATGGAATTGGGATCGAATCAGCGCAATGTTAGACCATTTTTATGTAACATACCGACACAAAACTAACTGTGCAAGACTTAGTATGCAAACTAACGGTGCAAGACTTAGTATGCAAACTAACTGTGCAAGACTTAGTATGCAAACTAACGGTGCAAGACTTAGTATGCAAACTAACGGTGCAAGACTTAGTATGCAAACTAACTGTGCAAGACTTAGTATGCAAACTAACTGTGCAAGACTTAGTATGCAAACTAACGGTGCAAGACTTAGTATGCAAACTAACTGTGCAAGACTTAGTATGCAAACTAACTGTGCAATACTTTCTTGTCGGCAGAGTACATTGGAGTAGGATTCTATGACAGGCAGGACTCAGTCTGTACTCTACACAGACCGGTGCCCCATTACCAATCAGAGCTGCAGTAGGCCTATATGCAAATAGCCATTGCCATATATGGATCCCTGCCGTTCACTGCGTTCAGGCTACAGTACAGCGGTCGCGAGTAGATCTTGTTCTGAGATCAAAGTGAGAGCTACATGTAGCCACCTGTGTATGTTTTGCTAGTTAGCTAGTTATTAGCCCAGTTATAGTTACTTTCTAGTCAACAATTTTAAGAAGAACCTCTCTATGCTTTCCGCCTGGCTACCCCTACCCCGGTCAACAGCTCAGCACCCCCTAAAGCAAATTGCCCCCCCCCCCGCTTCTCCTTCATCCAGACAGCTGATGTTCTGAAAGAGCTGCAAAATTATTACTATTTGGGGAAGGTGTCAGGATCAAAAGACGTGCCATGAGCAGAGCCCAGGTAAAAAAGGAAAGGAAAGCTTACCTCTGTCTTCTGAAAACTCTGGGACTATTCAGGGACAAGAAAGCCTGGGACTATCCAGGGACAAGAAACCCTGGGACTATCCCAGGGACAAGAAACCCTGGGACTTTCCCAGGGACAAGAAACCCTGGGACTATCCCTGGGACAAGATACCCTGGGACTATCCCAGGGACAAGAAAGCCTGGGACTATCCAGGGACAAGATACCCTGGGACTATCCCTGGGACAAGAAACCCTGGGACTATCCCATGGACAAGAAACCCTGGGACTATCCCAGGGACAAGATACCCTGGGACTATCCCAGGGACAAGAATCCCTGGGACAAGAAAGACTATTTACACACATTTGAATGCCAAAGACACACCAGAATGGCATTCCAATAGGTGTTCAGTGCTCCTGAATGTTACAGTCTCAGTCCTGACTTTAATCTGCTTAAAAACCAGAAACAAAGTTTGAATATTGCTTCTCCATCAAAGATTTCCAACCAAATTTGGATAAACAGGTGAATGTCAAGCCCTGCATGTGTTTTCAAAAGTCTCATGGAATGTAGGCCTATAATTGAACACCACACATTGGCTGCTACTGTAGACTGAATGATAGAACAGCTATTTCCATGTTAAAATGTTATGAGATGCATTTTCTCCATCGTTTTTGATGGTAGGCCTGTCTGGTAGGCCTACATTATGATCAAATAGCCACATTAGCCTACTTGTCCACTGTTAAAACTGTAAGTTAAAGCAGGTACAGCCTCAGTGTTCACAGTAAAACTATAACTTACAGCAGGTACAGCCTCAGTGTTCACAGTAAAAATAACTTAAAGTGGGTACAGCCTCAGTGTTCACAGTAAACGTGTGCTGAACATTGCACAGAATTTTCACAACTTTCAAGTTTGTGCTCAGCAGACCTTAAATTTGCTCAGTGGTGAAAATTGAGGTAACATTTTACATAATATACACATACATTACAGCCTGGAACACTGTGGCACTCTGGACATGATGTGTTAGTCTACTTTGAGTTTACTTTGCTAATTTTATCCCTAAACCAATAAAGTTTCTTAATTAATACCCCTAATATGTAATATTTTGTTTCTTAATTGTAGAGACTGTCGCAGATGATCCCATCGCGATTGCATCACTATAGTCAGGTAAAGTCCCTTCAAATTTGAAGTAAACACAGACATACACACACAGGACCTAGTGAAAATCTATACACGCGTTGCACGGTTTTCACATTTTGCTGCCTTAAAATGAAGTAAAAAAGGAATTAAGTTATGTTTTTTTCTGACAGATCTACACAAACCTATTCCACATATTCAAAGTGAAAGAATGTATTGATTGTGTCTTCACACCCCAGAGATCATACTTGGTGGAAACACCCCAGAGTTCATACTGGTTGGAAACACCCCAGAGTTCATACTTTGTCAATGCCTCTTTGGGGAAGGTGTCAGGATCAAAATACGTGCCATGAGCAGAGGCCAGGTAAAAAAGAAAAGGAAAGATTACCTCTGTCTTCTGAAAACTCTGGGACTATTCAGGGACAAGAAACCCTGGGACTATCCAGGGACAAGAAACCCTGGGACTATCCCTGAGACAAGAAACCCTGGGACTTTCCCAGGGACAAGATACCCTGGGACTTTCCCAGGGACAAGAAACCCTGGGACTTTCCCAGGGACAAGAAACCCTGGGACTATCCCAGGGACCAAAAAACCTGGGACTATCCAGGGACAAGAAACCCTGGGACTATCCCAGGGACCAAAAAGCCTGGGACTATCCAGGGACAAGAAACCCTGGGACTATCCCAGGGACCAAAAAGCCTGGGACTTTCCCAGGGACAAGAAACCCTGGGACTTTCCCAGGGACAAGACACCCTGGGACTATCCCAGGGACCAAAAAGCCTGGGACTATCCAGAGACAAGAAAGCCTGGGACTATCCCAGGGACAAGATAGTCTGGGACTATCCCAGGGACAAGATAGTCTGGGACTATCCCAGGGACCAAAAAGCCTGGGACAATCCATGGACAAGAAAGCCTGGGACTATCCCAGGGACAAGAAAGCCTGGGACTATCCCAGGGACAAGAGGGTCTGGGACTATCCCAGGGACCAAAAAGCCTGGGACTTTCCCAGGGACAAGAAACCCTGGGACTTTCCCAGGGACAAGACACCCTGGGACTATCCCAGGGACCAAAAAGCTTGGGACTTTCCCAGGGACAAGAAAGCCTGGGACTATCCCAGGGACAAGAAAGGCTGGGACTATCCCAGGGACAAGAAAGCCCTGGGACTATCCAGGGACAAGAAAGCCTGGGACTATCCCAGGGACAAGAAAGCCTGGGACTATCCAGGGACAAGAAAGCCTGGGACTATCCAGGGACAAGAAAGGCTGGGACTATCCAGGGACAAGATAGTCTGGGACTATCCCAGGGAGGGACAAGATACCCTGGGACTATCCCAGGGACAAGAAAGGCTGGGACTATCACAGGGACAAGATACCCTGGGACTATCCAGGGACAAGAAAGCCTGGGACTATCCAGGGACAAGAAAGGCTGGGACTATCACAGGGACAAGAAAGGCTGGGACTATCCAGGGACAAGAAAGGCTGGGACTTTCCCAGGGACAAGAAAGGCTGGGACTATCACAGGGACAAGAAAGCCTGGGACTATCCAGGGATAAGAAAGCCTGGGACTATCCAGGGACCAAAAAGCCCTGGGACTATCCCAGGGACAAGAAAGCCCTGGGACTATCACAGGGACAAGACATTCTTGAACTATCCCAGGGACAAGAAATCCTAATTACACACATGTGAATGCCAAAGACACACCAGAATGGCTTTCCAATAGGTGTTGAGTGAATGGCCCAGTCTCAGTTCTGACTTTAATCTGCTTAAAAAAACAGAAACAAAGTTTGAATATTGCTGTCCATCAAAGATTTCCAACCAAATGTACTGTGCTTGAACACTTTTGACAAAAACAATTAGATGTAATTTTAAGGCAGCAAAATGTGTAGACTCTGCAAGGGGTATACTTTCACCAGCTAAACATTTTGTATACACACCGACAGGCCTACTGTACATATGTTTAAATACATACTATACTGAAACACATTGACTAAATCCCTATCGTTTACATACTATACTGAAACACATTGACTAAATCCCTATCGTTTACATACTATACTGAAACACATTGACTAAATCCCTATCGTTTACATACTATACTGAAACACATTGACTAAATCTCTATCGTTTACATACTATACTGAAACACATTGACTGAATCCCCATCGTTTACTTTGCTTATTCTATCTCTAGAACAATTTCTTAATAAATACCACTAACGTATACCATTTTGTTTTCTAATTGTAGCGGTACATGGATGTGCTTTCCTCTCAGGCTAGTCGGGTAAGATAAATTTAAACGAACTGTCACCATTCAAAAGGAGAATTACACACTATAAATCGGATATAATAACATATTAATAATGTCTTATTTAAAGTGCTAGACTTACATTTTGCTCAAAGCTCTACTAAATGAGAGAATTAAGTCTGACTGTGAATGTTGTCGATATTGATCATCTTTGTCTCACAGTGTATTGTGATGGCCAGTTCCTTCTCCGTCTTGGGAAAATGGGAAATCAGGTCCTGCAACGACACACACGGCTTCATCTGTCAGCGTAAAGTTGGTGAGAAAAGACTCCTCTTCTCTCTCTCTCCTTCTTTCTCTCTCCTACTCTTCATCCTCTTCTTCCTCCTCCTTTTTGTCTCCATCCTCGGCCCTGTGAGTTGTAATGTGACTAAGTGTTGCTCTGGCCTCCTAGACTCAGGCATCCCAGTCCCGACACCGACAGTATTACCTAGAGGCTGGGTGAAGCTGGCCAACGACTCCTACAAGGTGCTGCCCCAGAACAGGACATGGCCCGAAGCCCGGATGCAGTGTGAGGCTGAGGAGGGCCAGCTGGCGAGCACCCTGGATGAACTGTCAGCAGCCTACCTGGAGCTGCAGGCTCTGAAGCTGCAGACACCACTGTGGATTGGACTCAATAGGAATGAGGTACAGTACCAGCTGTCTCTTCAGGTGCAACGGACTCCTCAGAACAGGCAGGTTATTGGTACTGTTGGAGTCTGGGTGACACTTTGAACATTTCTATACTCGAGACATGATGGATAACAAGTAATACTATAGTATCTGAGGGGGGATAGAGAGTGGTTGTAGTAATACTATAGTATCTGAGGGGGGATAGAGACTGGTTGTAGTAATACTATAGTATCTGAGGGGGGATAGAGACTGGTTGTAGTAATACTATAGTATCTGAGGAGGATAGAGACTGGTTGGTACATCAGTAATACTATAGTATCTGAGGGGGATAGAGACTGGTTGTAGTAATACTATAGTATCTGAGGGGTGATAGAGACTGGTTGGTACATCAGTAATACTATAGTATCTGAGGGGGGATAGAGACTGGTTGGTACATCAGTAATACTATAGTATCTGAGGGGTGATAGAGAGTGGTTGTAGTAATACTATAGTATCTGAGGGGGGATAGAGACTGGTTGTAGTAATACTATAGTATCTGAGGGGGGATAGAGACTGGTTGGTACATCAGTAATACTATAGTATCTGAGGGGGGATAGAGACTGGTTGTAGTAATACTATAGTATCTGAGGGGTGATAGAGACTGGTTGGTACATCAGTAATACTATAGTATCGGAGGGGGGATAGAGACTGGTTGGTACATCAGTAATACTATAGTATCTGAGGGGGATAGAGACTGGTTGTAGTAATACTATAGTATCTGAGGAGTGATAGAGACTGGTTGGTACATCAGTAATACTATAGTATCTGAGGGGGGATAGAGACTGGTTGGTACATCAGTAATACTATAGTATCTGAGGGGTGATAGAGACTGGTTGGTACATCAGTAATACTATAGTATCTGAGGGGTGATAGAGACTGGTTGTAGTAATACTATAGTATCTGAGGAGTGATAGAGACTGGTTGGTACATCAGTAATACTATAGTATCTGAGGGGTGATAGAGACTGGTTGGTACATCAGTAATACTATAGTATCTGAGGGGGGATAGAGACTGGTTGTAGTAATACTATAGTATCTGAGGAGTGATAGAGACTGGTTGGTACATCAGTAATACTATAGTATCTGAGGGTGATAGAGACTGGTTGGTACATCAGTAATACTATAGTATCTGAGGGGTGATAGAGACTGGTTGTAGTAATACTATAGTATCTGAGGAGTGATAGAGACTGGTTGGTACATCAGTAATACTATAGCATCTGAGGGGTGATAGAGACTGGTTGGTACATCAGAAATACTATAGTATCTGAGGGGTGATAGAGACTGGTTGGTACATCAGTAATACTATAGTATCTGAGTGGTGATAGAGACTGGTTGGTACATCAGTAATACTATAGTATCTGAGGGGTGATAGAGACTGGTTGGTACATCAGTAACACTATAGTATCTGAGGGGTGATTTACATTTACATTTAAGTCATTTAGCAGACGCTCTTATCCAGAGCGACTTACAAATTGGTGAATTCACCTTCTGACATCCAGTGGAACAGCCACTTTACAATAGTGCATCTAAATCATTTAAGGGGGGGGGGGGGGTTGAGAAGGATTGCTTTATCCTATCCTAGATATTCCTTGAAGAGGTGGGGTTTCAGGTGTCTCCGGAAGGTGGTGATTGACTCCGCTGTCCTGGCGTCGTGAGGGAGTTTGTTCCACCATTGGGGGGCAAGAGCAGCGAACAGTTTTGACTGGGCTGAGCGGGAACTGTACTTCCTCAGTGGTACATCAGTAATACTATAGTATCTGAGGGGTGATAGAGACTGGTTGGTACATCAGTAATACAATAGTATCTGAGGGGTGATAGAGACTGGTTGGTACATCAGTAATACTATAGTATCTGAGTGGTGATAGAGACTGGTTGGTACATCAGTAATACTATAGTATCTGAGGGGTGATAGAGACTGGTTGGTACATCAGTAATACTATAGTATCTGAGGGGGGATAGAGACTGGTTGTAGTAATACTATAGTATCTGAGGAGTGATAGAGACTGGTTGGTACATCAGTAATACTATAGTATCTGAGGGGTGATAGAGACTGGTTGGTACATCAGTAATACTATAGTATCTGAGGGGGATAGAGACTGGTTGTAGTAATACTATAGTATCTGAGGAGTGATAGAGACTGGTTGGTACATCAGTAATACTATAGTATCTGAGGGGTGATAGAGACTGGTTGGTACATCAGTAATACTATAGTATCTGAGGGGTGATAGAGACTGGTTGTAGTAATACTATAGTATCTGAGGAGTGATAGAGACTGGTTGGTACATCAGTAATACTATAGCATCTGAGGGGTGATAGAGACTGGTTGGTACATCAGAAATACTATAGTATCTGAGGGGTGATAGAGACTGGTTGTAGTAATACTATAGTATCTGAGGGGTGATAGAGACTGGTTGTAGTAATACTATAGTATCTGAGGAGTGATAGAGACTGGTTGGTACATCAGTAATACTATAGTATCTGAGGGGTGATAGAGACTGGTTGGTACATCAGTAATACTATAGTGTCTGAGGGGTGATAGAGACTGGTTGGTACATCAGTAATACTATAGTATCTGAGGGGGGATAGAGACTGGTTGGTACATCAGTAATACTATAGTATCTGAGTGGTGATAGAGACTGGTTGGTACATCAGTAATACTATAGTATCTGAGGGGTGATAGAGACTGGTTGGTACATCAGTAATACTATAGTATCTGAGGAGTGATAGAGACTGGTTGGTACATCAGTAATACTATAGTATCTGAGGGGTGATTTACATTTACATTTAAGTCATTTAGACTGAGCGACTTACAAATTGGTGAATTCACCTTCTGACATCAGTGGAACAGCCACTTTACAATAGTGCATCTAAATCATTTAAGGGGGGGGGGGGGTTGAGAAGGATTGCTTTATCCTATCCTAGATATTCCTTGAAGAGGTGGGGTTTCAGGTGTCTCCGGAATGTAAGGTGGTGATTGACTCCGCTGTCCTGGCGTCGTGAGGGAGTTTGTTCCACCATTGGGGGGCCAGAGCAGCGAACAGTTTTGACTGGGCTGAGCGGGAACTGTACTTCCTCAGTGGTACATCAGTAATACTATAGTATCTGAGGGGTGATAGAGACTGGTTGGTACATCAGTAATACTATAGTATCTGAGTGGTGATAGAGACTGGTTGGTACATCAGTAATACTATAGTATCTGAGGGGTGATAGAGACTGGTTGGTACATCAGTAATACTATAGTATCTGAGTGGTGATAGAGACTGGTTGGTACATCAGTAATACTATAGTATCTGAGGGGTGATAGAGACTGGTTGTAGTAATACTATAGTATCTGAGGAGTGATAGAGACTGGATGGTAAATCAGTAATACTATAGTATCTGAGGGGTGACAGAGACTGGTTCGTACATAAGTAATACTATAGTATCTGAGGGGTGATAGAGACTGGTTGTAGTAATACTATAGTATCTGAGGAGTGATAGAGACTGGATGGTAAATCAGTAATACTATAGTATCTGAGGGGTGATAGAGACTGGTTGGTACATCAGTAATACTATAGTATCTGAGGGGTGACAGAGACTGGTTCGTACATAAGTAATACTATAGTATCTGAGGGGTGACAGAGACTGGTTGGTACATCAGTAATACTATAGTATCTGAGGGGTGATAGAGACTGGTTGGTACATCAGTAATACTTTATTATCTGAGGGGTGATAGAGACTGGTTGTAGTAATACTATAGTGTCTGAGGGTTGATATAGACTGGTTGGTACATCAGTAATACTATAGTATCTGAGGGGTGATAGAGACTGGTTGTAGTAATACTATAGTATCTGAGGAGTGATAGAGACTGGTTGGTACATCAGTAATACTATAGTATCTGAGGGGTGATAGAGACTGGTTGGTACATCAGTAATACTATAGTATCTGAGGGGGGATAGAGACTGGTTGTAGTAATACTATAGTATCTGAGGAGTGATAGAGACTGGTTGGTACATCAGTAATACTATAGTATCTGAGGGGTGATAGAGACTGGTTGGTACATCAGTAATACTATAGTATCTGAGGGGTGATAGAGACTGGTTGTAGTAATACTATAGTATCTGAGGAGTGATAGAGACTGGTTGGTACATCAGTAATACTATAGCATCTGAGGGGTGATAGAGACTGGTTGGTACATCAGTAATACTATAGTATCTGAGGGGTGATAGAGACTGGTTGGTACATCAGTAATACTATAGTATCTGAGTGGTGATAGAGACTGGTTGGTACATCAGTAATACTATAGTATCTGAGGGGTGATAGAGACTGGTTGGTACATCAGTAATACTATAGTATCTGAGTGGTGATAGAGACTGGTTGGTACATCAGTAATACTATAGTATCTGAGGGGTGATAGAGACTGGTTGGTACATCAGTAATACTATAGTATCTGAGGGGTGATAGAGACTGGTTGGTACATCAGTAATACTATAGTATCTGAGGGGTGATAGAGACTGGTTGTAGTAATACTATAGTATCTGAGGAGTGATAGAGACTGGTTGGTACATCAGTAATACTATAGTATCTGAGGGGGAATAGAGACTGGTTGGTATATCAGTAATACTACAGTATCTGAGGGGTGATAGAGACTGGTTGGTACATCAGTAATACTATAGTATCTGAGGGGTGATAGAGACTGGTTGTAGTAATACTATAGTATCTGAGGAGTGATAGAGACTGGTTGGTACATCAGTAATACTATAGTATCTGAGGGGGAATAGAGACTGGTTGGTATATCAGTAATACTACAGTATCTGAGGGGTGATAGAGACTGGTTGGTACATCAGTAATACTATGGTATCTGAGGGGTGGTAGAGACTGGTTGGTACATCAGTAATACTATAGTATCTGAAGGGTAATAGAGACTGGTTCGTACATCAGTAATACTATAGTATCTGAGGGGTGATAGAGACTGGTTGTGGTAATACTATAGTATCTGAGGAGTGATAGAGACTGGATGGGAAATCAGTAATACTATAGTATCTGAGGGGTGACAGAGACTGGTTGGTACATCAGTAATACTATAGTATCTGAGGGGTGACAGAGACTGGTTCGTACATAAGTAATACTATAGTATCTGAGGGGTGATAGAGACTGGTTGTAGTAATACTATAGTATCTGAGGGGTGATAGAGACTGGTTGTAGTAATACTATAGTATCTGAGGAGTGATAGAGACTGGATGGTAAATCAGTAATACCATAGTATCTGAGGGGTGACAGAGACTGGTTGTTACATCAGTAATACTATAGTATCTGAGGGGTGATAGAGACTGGTTGTTACATCAGTAATACTATAGTATCTGAGGGGTGATAGAGACTGGTTGGTACATCAGTAATACTATAGTATCTGAGGGGTGATAGAGACTGGTTGTAGTAATACTATAGTATCTGAGGGGTGATAGAGACTGGTTGGTACATCAGTAATACTATAGTATCTGAGGGGTGACAGAGACTGGTTCGTTCATAAGTAATACTATAGTATCTGAGGGGTGATAGAGACTGGTTGTAGTAATACTATAGTATCTGAGGGGTGATAGAGACTGGTTGTAGTAATACTATAGTATCTGAGGAGTGATAGAGACTGGATGGTAAATCAGTAATACTATAGTATCTGAGGGGTGACAGAGACTGGTTGGTACATCAGTAATACTATAGTATCTGAGGGGTGACAGAGACTGGTTCGTACATAAGTAATACTATAGTATCTGAGGGATGACAGAGACTGGTTGGTACATCAGTAATACTATAGTATCTGATGGGTGATAGAGACTGGTTGGTACATCAGTAATACTTTATTATCTGAGGGGTGATAGAGACTGGTTGTAGTAATACTATAGTGTCTGAGGGTTGATAGAGACTGGTTGGTACATCAGTAATACTATAGTATCTGAGGGGTGATAGAGACTGGTTGTAGTAATACTATAGTATCTGAGGAGTGATAGAGACTGGTTGGTACATCAGTAATACTATAGTATCTGAGGGGTGATAGAGACTGGTTGGTACATCAGTAATACTATAGTATCTGAGGGGGGATAGAGACTGGTTGTAGTAATACTATAGTATCTGAGGAGTGATAGAGACTGGTTGGTACATCGGTAATACTATAGTATCTGAGAGGTGATAGAGACTGGTTGGTACATCAGTAATACTATAGTATCTGAGGGGTGATAGAGACTGGTTGTAGTAATACTATAGTATCTGAGGAGTGATAGAGACTGGTTGGTACATCAGTAATACTATAGCATCTGAGGGGTCATAGAGACTGGTTGGTACATCATTAATACTATAGTATCTGAGTGGTGATAGAGACTGGTTGGTACATCAGTAATACTATAGTATCTGAGTGGTGATAGAGACTGGTTGGTACATCAGTAATACTATAGTATCTGAGGGGTGATAGAGACTGGTTGGTACATCAGTAATACTATAGTATCTGAGTGGTGATAGAGACTGGTTGGTACATCAGTAATACTATAGTATCTGAGGGGTGATAGAGACTGGTTGGTACATCAGTAATACTATAGTATCTGAGGGGTGATAGAGACTGGTTGTAGTAATACTATAGTATCTGAGGAGTGATAGAGACTGGTTGGTACATCAGTAATACTATAGTATCTGAGGGGGGATAGAGACTGGTTGTAGTAATACTATAGTATCTGAGGGGGGATAGAGACTGGTTGGTACATCAGTAATACTATAGTATCTGAGGGGTGATAGAGACTGGTTGGTACATCAGTAATACTATAGTATCTGAGGGGTGATAGAGACTGGTTGTAGTAATACTATAGTATCTGAGGAGTGATAGAGACTGGTTGGTACATCAGTAATACTATAGTATCTGAGGGGTGATAGAGACTGGTTGTAGTAATACTATAGTATCTGAGGGGGGATAGAGACTGGTTGGTACCTCAGTAATACTACAGTATCTGAGGGGTGATAGAGACTGGTTGGTACATCAGTAATACTATAGTATCTGAGGGGTGATAGAGACTGGTTGGTACATCAGTAATACTATAGTATCTGAAGGGTAATAGAGACTGGTTCGTATATCAGTAATACTATAGTATCTGAGGTGTGATAGAGACTGGTTGTAGTAATACTATAGTATCTGAGGGGTGATAGAGACTGGTTGCAGTAATACTATAGTATCTGAGGAGTGATAGAGACTGGATGGTAAATCAGTAATACTATAGTATCTGAGGGGTGATAGAGACTGGTTGGTACATCAGTAATACTACAGTATCTGAGGGGTGATAGAGACTGGTTGTAGTAATACTATAGTATCTGAGGGGTGATAGAGACTGGTTGTAGTAATACTATAGTATCTGAGGAGTGATAGAGACTGGATGGTAAATCAGTAATACTATAGTATCTGAGGGGTGACAGAGACTGGTTGGTACATCAGTAATACTATAGTATCTGAGGGGTGACAGAGACTGGTTCATACATAAGTAATACTATAGTATCTGAGGGGTGATAGAGACTGGTTGTAGTAATACTATAGTATCTGAGGGGCGATAGAGACTGGTTGTAGTAATACTATAGTATCTGAGGAGTGATAGAGATTGGATGGTAAATCAGTAATACTATAGTATCTGAGGGGTGACAGAGACTGGTTGGTACATCAGTAATACTATAGTATCTGAGGGGTGATAGAGACTGGTTGGTACATCAGTGATACTATAGTTTCTGAGGGGTGATAGAGACTGGTTGGTACATCAGTAATACTATAGTATCTGAGGGGTGACAGAGACTGGTTCGTACATAAGTAATACTATAGTATCTGAGGTGTGACAGAGACTGGTTGGTACATCAGTAATACTATAGTATCTGAGGGGTGATAGAGACTGGTTGGTACATCAGTAATACTGTATTATCTGAGGGGTGATAGAGACTGGTTGTAGTAATACTATAGTATCTGAGGGGTGATAGAGACTGGTTGGTACATCAGTAATACTATATTATCTGAGGGGTGATAGAGACTGGTTGTAGTAATACTATAGTGTCTGAGGGTTGATAGAGACTGGTTGGTACATCAGTAATACTGTATTATCTGAGGGGTGATAGAGACTGGTTGGTACATCAGTAATACTATAGTATCTGAGGGGTGATAGAGACTGGTTGGTACATCAGTAATACTATAGTATCGGAGGGGTGATAGAGACTGGCTGTAGTAATACTATAGTATCTGAGGGGTGATAGAGACTGGTTGGTACATCAGTAATACTATAGTATCGGAGGGGTGATAGAGACTGGTTGGTACATCAGTAATACTATAGTATCGGAGGGGTGATAGAGACTGGCTGTAGTAATACTATAGTATCTGAGGGGGGATAGAGACTGGTTGTAGTAATACTATAGTATCTGAGGGGTGATAGAGACTGGTTGGTAAATCAGTAATACTATAGTATCTGAGGGGTGATAGAGACTGGTTGGTACATCAGTAATACTATAGTATCGGAGGGGTGATAGAGACTGGCTGTAGTAATACTATAGTATCTGAGGGGTGATAGAGACTGGTTGGTACATCAGTAATACTATAGTATCGGAGGGGTGATAGAGACTGGCTGTAGTAATACTATAGTATCTGAGGGGTGATAGAGACTGGTTGGTACATCAGTAATACTATAGTATCGGAGGGGTGATAGAGACTGGTTGGTACATCAGTAATACTACAGTATCTGAGGGGTGATAGAGACTGGTTGGTACATCAGTAATACTATAGTATCTGAGGGGTGATAGAGACTGGTTGGTACATCAGAAGTAACAAGGTGCTTCTACACCTGCATTGCTTCCTGTTTGGGGTTTTAGGCTGAGATTCTGTAAAGCGCTGTGTGACATCAGCTGATCTAAGAAGGGCTTTATAAATACATTTGATACAAGTTAATGGTTATCTGTAGGAATCCAGATGGCCTTGGAATGTGTTGGGAGAACGGGAAGAAGTCACGGGACTGCTGTAGGGTATACCGGTTGGGTTTCAACCACAGGGTCGTCTACAGCAACACAAAACGGTGTTCAGATCGTCAGGAAAGGCTAGTATACTGTAATATAACATGGTGTTCAGATCGTCAGGAAATTCTAGTGTACTGTAATATAACATGGTGTTCAGATCGTCAGGAAAGGCTAGTGTACTGTAATATAACATGTTGTTCAGATCGTCAGGAAAGGCTAGTGTACTGTAATATAACATGGTGTTCAGATCATCAGGAAAGGCTAGTGTACTGTAATATAACATGGTGTTCAGATCGTCAGGAAAGGCTAGTGTACTGTAATATAACATGGTGTTCAGATCGTCAGGAAAGGCTAGTGTACTGTAATATAACATGGTGTTCAGATCATCAGGAAAGGCTAGTGTACTGTAATATAACATGGTGTTCAGATCGTCAGGAAAGGCTAGTGTACTGTAATATAACATGGAGTTCAGATCGTCAGGAAAGGCTAGTGTACTGTAATATAACATGTTGTTCAGATCGTCAGGAAAGGCTAGTGTACTGTAATATAACATGTTGTTCAGATCGTCAGGAAAGGCTACTGTACTGTAATATAACATGGTGTTCAGATCGTCAGGAAAGGCTAGTGTACTGTAATATAACATGGTGTTCAGATCGTCAGGAAAGGCTAGTGTACTGTAATATAACATGGTGTTCAGATCGTCAGGAAAGGCTAGTGTACTGTAATATAACATGTTGTTCAGATCGTCAGGAAAGGCTAGTGTACTGTAATATAACATGTTGTTCAGATCATCAGGAAAGGCTAGTGTACTGTAATATAACATGGTGTTCAGATCGTCAGGAAAGGCTAGTGTACTGTAATATAACATGGTGTTCAGATCGTCAGGAAAGGCTAGTGTACTGTAATATAACATGTTGTTCAGATCGTCAGGAAAGGCTAGTGTACTGTAATATAACATGGTGTTCAGATCGTCAGGAAAGGCTAGTGTACTGTAATATAGCATGGAGTTCAGACCGTCAGGAAAGGCTAGTGTACTGTAATATAACATGGTGTTCAGATCGTCAGGAAAGGCTAGTGTACTGTAATATAACATGTTGTTCAGATCGTCAGGAAAGGCTAGTGTACTGTAATATAACATGTTGTTCAGATCGTCAGGAAAGGCTAGTGTACTGTAATATAACATGTTGTTCAGATCATCAGGAAAGGCTAGTGTACTGTAATATAACATGGTGTTCAGATCGTCAGGAAAGGCTAGTGTACTGTAATATAACATGGTGTTCAGATCGTCAGGAAAGGCTAGTGTACTGTAATATAACATGGTGTTCAGATCGTCAGGAAAGGCTAGTGTACTGTAATATAACATGTTGTTCAGATCGTCAGGAAAGGCTAGTGTACTGTAATATAACATGGTGTTCAGATCGTCAGGAAAGGCTAGTGTACTGTAATATAACATGGTGTTCAGATCGTCAGGAAAGGCTAGTGTACTGTAATATAACATGGTGTTCAGATCGTCAGGAAAGGCTAGTGTACTGTAATATAACATGGTGTTCAGATCGTCAGGAAAGGCTAGTGTACTGTAATATAACATGGTGTTCAGATCGTCAGGAAATTCTAGTGTACTGTAATATAACATGGTGTTCAGATCGTCAGGAAAGGCTAGTGTACTGTAATATAACATGGTGTTCAGATCGTCAGGAAAGGCTAGTGTACTGTAATATAACATGGTGTTCAGATCGCCAGGAAAGGCTAGTGTACTGTAATATAACATGGTGTTCAGATCGTCAGGAAAGGCTACTGTACTGTAATATAACATGGTGTTCAGATCGCCAGGAAAGGCTAGTGTACTGTAATATAACATGGTGTTCAGATCGCCAGGAAAGGCTAGTGTACTGTAATATAACATGGTGTTCAGATCGTCAGGAAAGGCTAGTGTACTGTAATATAACATGGTGTTCAGATCGCCAGGAAAGGCTAGTGTACTGTAATATAACATGGTGTTCAGATCGTCAGGAAAGGCTAGTGTACTGTAATATAACATGGAGTTCAGATCGTCAGGAAAGGCTAGTGTACTGTAATATAACATGGTGTTCAGATCGCCAGGAAAGGCTAGTGTACTGTAATATAACATGGAGTTCAGATCGTCAGGAAAGGCTAGTGTACTGTAATATAACATGGAGTTCAGATCGTCAGGAAAGGCTAGTGTACTGTAATATAACATGGTGTTCAGATCGTCAGGAAAGGCTAGTGTACTGTAATATAACATGGTGTTCAGATCGTCAGGAAAGGCTAGTGTACTGTAATATAACATGATGTTCAGATCGTCAGGAAAGGCTAGTGTACTGTAATATAACATGTTGTTCAGATCGTCAGGAAAGGCTAGTGTACTGTAATATAACATGTTGTTCAGATCGTCAGGAAAGGCTAGTGTACTGTAATATAACATGGTGTTCAGATCGTCAGGAAAGGCTAGTGTACTGTAATATAACATGGTGTTCAGATCATCAGGAAAGGCTAGTGTACTGTAATATAACATGGTGTTCAGATCGTCAGGAAAGGCTAGTGTACTGTAATATAACATGGTGTTCAGATCGTCAGGAAAGGCTAGTGTACTGTAATATAACATGTTGTTCAGATCGTCAGGAAAGGCTACTGTACTGTAATATAACATGGTGTTCAGATCGTCAGGAAAGGCTAGTGTACTGTAATATAACATGTTGTTCAGATCATCAGGAAAGGCTAGTGTACTGTAATATAACATGGTGTTCAGATCGTCAGGAAAGGCTAGTGTACTGTAATATAACATGTTGTTCAGATCGTCAGGAAAGGCTAGTGTACTGTAATATAACATGTTGTTCAGATCGTCAGGAAAGGCTACTGTACTGTAATATAACATGGTGTTCAGATCACAGGAAAGGCTAGTGTACTGTAATATAACATGGTGTTCAGATCGTCAGGAAAGGCTAGTGTACTGTAATATAACATGATGTTCAGATCGTCAGGAAAGGCTAGTGTACTGTAATATAACATGTTGTTCAGATCATCAGGAAAGGCTACTGTACTGTAATATAACATGGAGTTCAGATCGTCAGGAAAGGCTAGTGTACTGTAATATAACATGGTGTTCAGATCGTCAGGAAAGGCTAGTGTACTGTAATATAACATGGTGTTCAGATCGTCAGGAAAGGCTAGTGTACTGTAATATAACATGGAGTTCAGATCGTCAGGGCGGTGCCAGCAGGAATCAAACCCATGAGAGTGACGTTGGGAGCGCCGTGCTCTACCTACTGACTTACAGCTGTAGTGGTTTGTTTTGTCAGACGCAAGGCTACTTCAGGTGGATGGACGGCTGGCACTTGAGCATGGACCGGTGGGCCCAAGACGAGCCCAGCAGGGACCGGCCCTGTGTCTACCTGGATGTGGAAGGCACCTGGAAGACAGCCCTTTGTAACCACACCTACCCCAGTGTGTAAGCAGTCCCCAGGTAAGACAGTCACTGACCCCATTGTGTTAGTAGTCACCAGGTGAGACAGTCTCCTT